>NC_069114.1:14351610-14651610 GCF_025612915.1 Magallana angulata | reverse complement strand
AGGGTCATCTCAAAATATGAACATGTTGAAAAATTTTGCTATATACATGTATTTGGAGTACATGTATTCCAAATGTAGATTAATTGCTATGATGGATTGATTCAAAATGAAGCAAAATAACCCTGGAGATACCATCATTTAGTGTATACAATTTCATGGGTTACGATTTTTTCTTTTTTCCTATATACTCCTACAAAGCTTCATTTTATGATAACGTCATATAAAGCAAGATCAACGGCAATGCTCAACTACCAAACCTCCTCTTGCTTGACCTTAGATTCAGATAACCACAGACATAGTCAAAATAATGTACATGTAGCTAGCTGGGTGTTTAAGAAATAGACAACTAGACATGAACAATTCATGAATTACATGTATTAACATGATGACTTCAATCTAATGTTTCAACATGTGCCATATTTGCACAACATCCTTGTTTATTCACCTGCCATTTTTTTTAATATGCATTGTTCCATCCAGATAAACCACCCCCTCCCCATCTAGAATTTGAATTTTTCCTTTAAATGTACCACCCTCAAGTCATGAGAAGAGCTGCTACAATCCCCTCCCCCTGAAAAAGTCTTCTTTGTTTGTGTCAGAGAGGTATTTAGTGGGTTTTTTTTGTTACCAATATTCTGGGTTGGATTTTTGCAGACTGTCTCCAATAGACATTTCTGTATCTTGCTATAAAGTGATGTGAAACTCAGAAAGTGGTTTATTTTTAAGGCAATTTGATTCATCATCTGATAGTCTATAGGAAGATAGATTAAAGACTGGATGGTGCACCTTATTCCTTAACCACAAAGACTGTTTTTTATATCTTTTTTTACTCTTTTTCTTCACTTGACTTTAACTTTTTAGCATCCGAATTATTATTAAGCTAGTTAGAAACTTCAACTTAAAAGTAAATGTCCCCTACCTCTTTTGTAATTTATAGTAAATCTTTAATTTAATTCAAACAGTCGTTTGACCAGTTCCGAATAGTTCATAATTATGTTGAATAGCAAATAGTTATGGAAATAGAAGTTGGAGAAAAAATTATTACCTTTGATATACTGTAATACACTTATAATGCTTGCTTAAATTTTGCAGTAGTTTCATTTTTTGCGGTCATATACATGTACCTATTCAATACAGTCTTACATTAGTCAACCAATATTAAACTTTTGCTTTGCCAGGTCATTGCAACGTTATAACCGGTATGTGCATAAAATAGTCTGTTGACGTCTTATATTTTCACATGTAACAAGATTTCTCTTATCAAAAGTTAGTTTGGTATTACTCTTACATACCAGTACATGTATAAGCATGCAGGATATAAATTTAAAAAAATGCAGGAAGATGCAAAATCTTATTGAGCCACCATTTTACAAATTCCAAAAACTCAATTTGTTTTTGTCTGTTTCAGGATTATATGAAGGAATAGATTAAAACCATTACTTCTGGAATTCCCTAAATGTTCTTACTAAGTCTTGAATATATCATATTCAACCTCAGTAATGATAAATGGAAGCGCGGCAACTGTATTCCGACAAGATATTAGAATTTAGGAACTATATGTAGTCTAAAGTATTGTATTATAGTGATCTTGTTTGTTAAATCCATGCAAATTAAATTAACTGTATAGGTTAATAAAAGAATTGCCAATAGCTGGTAGGTATGCATCAAACCTCTTATTCAATAGGTTCAATTGATGGTGTTTAAATAGGGCTGAAACTTTTTTATCTGCATTCAATTTCCATGGAAACAGCTATGCTATTCAGAACTTATCAATTTATTCGTAACTGGCAAAACGGCTTCCCATATAAGTGTTTAGGACAAAACTCTAAATACAGCAATATTGCATTACTATCAGAAATAATATAGCATACATCAGCAAAAAAAAAGATTTCAAAACAACACCCAGGAACATTTAAAGCACCGCCAAATCTATACCCTATTCAGTACTGGACAATCTATGGAAAGAATAATCTTTCAGTGACCAGGCTACGCTCAGGTCACAGTAACAATTCGTTCCATATACTTAATGCAATGTAGCAGCTGCAAAGCGGATCTGCTTCGCAACGACTTTAAGTCTGTTAAAAACAATCTGCAGGGGTAAAACACAGCATTTTATATTTTTGAAAATGCATATGTAATTAAGTCCACGAAATATTCATTATCAATATAATGGGTCATACCAAGGCATTTTGTTCTGTTTGAATTTGCCTGCCAATTTGCACTCAAAATTTCTCGGATTTTATCATTAACATGGCGACCAGTGATTTCATTGCCAAAACCGTTAATGTGGTGAAATGGGATTATAAATGAGCAACATTGTAGGTATTTGAGACCAATCAAATGAAAATATAGGCAAGATACAACAGAGATATTTCTTTTTTCATTTGCTACGAAGAATTACAGTAAAGGGGACAAATTATATCGTTTAACTGGGTTAGTTGGACATCTGTCATTTTAAGGATAGACCATTCTATCTTGTCAATCGACTGTAATAATTATTGTTTATCATTGCATTGCATCGATTTCATTGATCAAAATCATACTATTGTTCCCAACATTTCTCATTCATTTAGCAAAATAATTTTATGAAAATAATGCAAGAAAAAAAGACATGTTATTTAAAATATCAAAACTTTTTAAAAAAAGTGTTATAACCAGGCTATGTAGATAAATTAGGAGATTGTGCTGGACTTGATCACGTTACATTGTACAGCTGTTAAACACATGCACATGCTGACGAAACGCAGAGAGGTTCTACACTTGTTCACACGTTCAACTTCTCCTACAAGACTGTCACTAATTATTCAAACGACTTACAGTTCTTACGTAGTTTCTTTTCCTTTTTGGGGGGCTGTAGTAATTCGTATAAAGCATGCAGCATCGAGGGGTTTGGTTTGCGACATTTTTTTTTACCGGATATGTCGTAACACTGTCAGGTCAAGTCGTACACAGACCAATTCGTATACAGGTCAACTCGTATACAAAAAATAGTTTAAGAATTGTTCTCATATGTATTACAGGCACTAAAATCAATAAACTTCAATTTAAAAAAAAATAGAGGTAAACTTCATTGAATTTGCAAATGAAGCAGAGTAAAATTGTTTAAATAATTACCTTGTTAAAGAATATTTTTTACTTTTGGAAAGTGTTTATAAGATTCAGTATTTATTTAGCTGTCTTGTAGGTTTTTTGTTTTTGTTTCGTTTGCATTGATGTCATTAATCATAAGGATGAATAGGGTGAAATAATTGGTCCCGAAAGATTGGGGGGGGGGGGGTTATTGTTTTTATAATGATTTATTAAATTTTAAAATGAGAAAAGAATGAGTTTCCTCATGGGGATCAAACTTCATATATACCTACATATAGGATCTTTCCTTAAACTTATGAGAAATATGTCTTTGTATCAATGTAATGAAAGATAAATAAGGGTGCAAATGATAATAATAAAAAACTAGAGCAAAGCTCGTTGCAAAGCAACGAGTGGGTCTTCCTTTAATGTCCGAACTAAAGCTGGAAGTTCCTGTAAGAAGCAGAGCTCTTAAGCCAATGACAAGAGTAACTAAAATAAAATGATGAAAAAAAAATCGAATTATTCCTGGTACGACTTAACAAAATACGAATTATTCTAAGTACGACTTAACAAAAACCTTCCTGATATCAAGAACGACTTAATAAAAAAATCCGAATGTGTTCAAGTACGACTTAACAATTATTTTTGGTACGAGTTAATTTTACTTTGATCATTACGCTATTTTTTAAACCAAGGACGCGGAATCAAAATTTCCGGAAAAATCAATTTTTAAACCCCAATATCTCTGTAATGCATCGTCCGATTTTAAAACGGCTTTCAGTGTTAGATTCAACTTGATAAGCTCTACAAAACACATATTCATTTTTGATTTGATCAGAAAATTCATTTTTTCGAAAAATTTGTTTCACTTCCAGTTTCGACCAAAAGTGACAGATTTTTATTTCGAGCCTTATTACAGAGGTGAATCGACCAAATCATAACCATTGAAAATTTCAAGCCTCTATCTAAAAGCGTTTTTGAGAAACGCCGCGGACAAAATGACTTTTTGAAAATGTTTAAAATGACGTTACGTCAAAACGGAAGTGACGTTGTCAAGAAAACTTTAACATCTTTGAGATATAATAGTTACACATTATCTCTGAAAGTTTCATTAAAATCGGTTTGAAACTTTTTGAGTTATAAAGCCGAAAAGGAGTCAGAAAAAAAAAGAAAAAGTATAATAATAATAACTAGAGCAAAGCTCGTTGCAAAGCAACGAGTGGGTCTCCCGTTAATGTCGGAAGTAAAGCTGGAAGTTCCTGTAAGAAGCAGAGCTCTTAAACCAGTAACAAGAGAAAGTAAAATAAAAAGATGAAACAATCGAATTATTCCTGGTACGACTTAACAAAATCCGAATGATTTTAAGTACGACTTAACAAAAACCTTCTTGATTTTAAGAACAACTTAACAAAAAAAAATCCAAATGTGTTCAAGTACGACTTAACAATTATTTTTGGTACGAGTAAATGTTACTTTGAACATTGCACTATTTTTTAAACCAAGGACGCGGAATCAAAATTTCCGGAAAAAATCAATTTTTAAACCCCGATATCTCTTTAATGCGTCGTTCGATTTTCAAACGGATTTCAGTTTCGTATTCAGCATGACCAACTCTACAAACCTAGTAAACATTTGAAATTCAAACGAAAAATTCAAAAATTCGAAAATTTAAGAACACTTCCGGTTTGGACCGGAAGTGACGGAAACTAAATTCCAGCCTTATGTCCAAATTAAAACGATCAATGCTTCAACACAGAAAATTCCAAGTCTCTATCTTGAAGCGTTTTTAAAAAACGCCCTGGACAAAATCACTTTTTTAAAATTTAAAAATTGACGTAACGTTGAAACGGAAGTGACGTTGTAGTTGAACATTTAACATCTTTTAGGGACGATGATGCTACATAATCCCTGAAAGTTTCATGTAAATCCGTTGAAAACTTTTTGAGATATTAAGCTTTAAAAAAGTCAGAAAAATAAAGAAAAAGAATAATAATAATAATAATAAAAAGAAACAATAGAATAACAAGAGGGTCTTCCGTTGGAAACGGAAGACCCTAACTAGAGCAAAGCTCGTTGCAAAGCAACGAGTGGGTCTTCCGTTAATGTCGGAAGTAAAGCTGGAAGTTCCTGTCAGAAGCAGAGCTCTTAAACCAATAACAAGAGTAACTAAAATAAAAAGATGAAAAAAATCGAATTATTCCTGGTACGACTTAATAAAATACGAATGATTTTAAGTACGACTTAACAAAAACCTTTCCGATTTTAAGAACGACTTAACAAAAAAATTCGAATGTGTTTAAGTACGACTTAGCAATTATTTTTGGTACGAGTTAATTTTACTTTGAACATTACGCTATTTTTTAAACCAAGGACGCGGAAAGAAAATTTCCGGAAAAATCAATTTTTAAACCCCGATATCTCTATAATGCATCTTCCGATTTTCAAACGGATTTCAGTTTCGTATTCAGTATGACCAACTCTACAAACCTCATAAACATTTGAAATTTAAACGAAAAATTCGAAAATTCGAAAATTTTAAAACACTTCCGGTTTGGACCGGAAGTGTCGGAAACTGAATTCCAGCCTTATGTCCAAATAAAAACGATCAATGCTTCAACACAGAAAATTCCAAGTCTTTATCTTTAAGCGTTTTTGAAAAACGCCCTGGACAAAATCACTTTTTTAAAATTTTAAAATTGACGTAACGTAAAAACGAAAGTGACGTTGTACTTAAAAAATTAACATCTTTTAGGGACAGTGATGCGTCATAATCCCTGAAAGTTTCATGTAAATCCGTTGAAAACTTTTTGAGATATTAAGCTTTAAAAAAGTCAGAAAAATAAAGAAAAAGAATAATAATAATAACTAGAGCAAAGCTCGTTGCAAAGCAACGAGTGGGTCTTCCGTTAATGTCGGAAGTAAAGCTGGAAGTTCCTGTAAGAAGCAGAGCTCTTAAACCAATAACAAGAGTAACTAAAATGAAAAGATAAAAAAAAACGAATTATTCCTGGTACGACTTAACAAAATACGAATGATTTTAAGTACGACTTAACAAACACCTTTCCGATTTCAAAAACAACTTTACAAAAAAAATCCGAATTGTTCAAGTACGACTTAACAATTATTTTTGGTACGAGTTAATATTACTTTGAACATTACGCTATTTTTTAAACCAAGGACGCGGAATCAAAATTTCCGGAAAAATCAATTTTTAAACCCCGATATCTCTGTAATGCATCGTCCGATTTTAAAACAGCTTTCAGTGTTTGATTCAGCTAATTAAGTTCTACAAAACACATATTCATTTTTCATTTGATGAGAAAATTCATTTTTTCGAAAAATTTGTTTCACTTCTGGTTTCGACCGGAAGTGACAGATTTTGATTTCCAGCCTTATTACAGAGGTAAATCGACCAAATCATCACCATTGAAATTTTCAAGCCTCTTTCTTAAAGCGTTTTTGAGAAAAGTCCGGGACAAAATGACTTTTTGAAATTTTTAAAAATGACGTCACGTCAAAACGGAGGTGACGTTCTTTATAAAACTTTAACATTTTTGAGGGACGCCAACTTGCAAACATCTCTGAAAATTTCATCAAAATCGGTTAAAAACTTTTTGAGTTATGAAGCAAAAAAGGAGTCAGAAGAAAAGAAAAAGAACTAGAGCAAAGCTCGTTGCAAAGCAACGAGTGGGTCTTCCGTTAATGTCGGAAGTAAAGCTGGAAGTTCGTGTAAGAAGCAGAGCTCTTAAAACAACGGCAAGAGTAACTAAAATAAAAAGAAAAAAAATCGAATTATTCCTGGTACGACTTAACAAAATACGAATGATTTTAGGTACGACTTAACAAAAACTTTTCCGATTTCAAGTACGACTAAACAAAAAACATCCGAATGTGTTCAAGTACGACTTAACAATTATTTTTGGTACGAGTTAATTTTACTTTGAACATTACGCTATTTTTTAAACCAAGGACGCGGAATCAAAATTTCCGGAAAAATCAATTTTTAAACCCCGATATCTCTGTAATGCATCGTCCGATTTTAAAACGGCTTTCAGTGTTAGATTCAGCTTAATAAACTCTTCAAAACACATATTCATTTTTGATTTGATCAGAAAATTCATTTTTTCGAAAAATTTGTTTCACTTCCGGTTTCGACCGGAAGTGACAGATTTTCATTTCCGGCCTTATTACAGATGTAAATCGATTAAATCATAACCATTGAAAATTTCAAGCCTCTATCTTAAAGCGTTTTTGAGAAAAGTCCGGGACAAAATGACTTTTTAAAATTTTTAAAAATGACGTCACGTCAAAACGGAGGTGACGTTCTCTTTAAAACTTTAACATTTTCGAGGGACGCCAACTTGCAAAAATCTCTGAAAATTTCATCAAAATCGGTTAAAAACCTTTTGAGTTATGAAGCAAAAAAGGAGTCAGAAGAAAAGAAAAAGAACTAGAGCAAAGCTCGTTGCAAAGCAACGAGTGGGTCTTCCGTTAATGTCGGAAGTAAAGCTGGAAGTTTCTGTAAGAAGCAGAGCTCTTAAACCATTAACAAGAGTAACTAAAATAAAAAGATGAAAAAATCGAATTATTCCTGGTACGACTTAACAAAATCCGAATGATTTTAAGTACGACTTAACAAACACCTTTCCGATTTCAAGAACGACTTAACAAAAAAAAATCCGAATTGTTCAAGTACGACTTAACAATTATTTTTGGTACGAGTTAATTTTACTTTTAACATTTCGCTATTTTTTAAACCAAGGACGCGGAATAAAAATTTCCGGAAAAATCAATTTTTAAACCCCGATATCTCTGTAATGCATCGTCCGATTTTAAAATGGCTTTCAGTGTTAGATTCAGCTTGATAAGCTCTATAAAACACATATTCATTTTTGATTTGATCAGAAAATTCATTTTTTCGAAAAATTTGTTTCACTTCCGGTTTCGACCGGAAGTGACAGATTTTCATTTCGAGCCTTATTACAGAGGTAAATCGATCAAATCATAACCATTGAAAATTTCAATCCTCTATCTTAAAGCGTTTTTGAGAAAAGTCCGGGACAAAATGACTTTTTGAAATTTTTAAAAATGACGTCACGTCAAAACGGGGGTGACGTTCTCTTTAAAACTTTTACATTTTTGAGGGACGCCAACTTGCAACAATCTCTGAAAATTTTATCAAAATCGGTTAAAAACCTTTTGAGTTATGAGGCAAAAAAGGAGTCAGAAGAAAAGAAAAAGAATAATAATAATAATAATAAAAAGAAACCGAAGAATAACAAGAGGGTCTTCCGTTGAAAACGGAAGACCCTAATAATAATAATAATAATAAAAAGAAACCGAAGAATAACAAGAGGGTCTTCCGTTGGGTTGGAAACGGAAGACCCTAATAATAACTAGACACGATCTCGTTGCGAGCAACGAGGAGGTCTTCCGTCCGATTTTTTAGAAGGTGAAATGACGTCATCGACTTTAATTTTCGACAACAAAACATGATATGGAAATAGGGGTGAAGTACTAATGCTTTCGTGTAATGCTTTTTATAAGTTCTCTTACGCTGCTTTTTTAAATAGCATTTCTTCCAATTGAAATAGAAAAGATTAAATTATTTTACCTCTGGCCCCTAATATCCCTAGTTAAATAACGCATGAGAAAATCATTATATTGTTGGGATATATAAACGTATTATACGTAAAGTCTGTCCCAAGATATTTTTGCCACACATTTTCTCAAATTATTCGATATTTGTAAATATTTCTTGATTAAGACGAGGTTGATTCGATAGTAGGAAAAAATCCCAAGATTTCCCTTTTGTAACGCCCCCTTCTAGCTTGTCAGGTTTCAATACACGGCTAAAAAAAGAATGTCCACGGGGAATTTGCATTGCATCAGCCATTATAAAGCCCGGATGACATCGTTGAAAAATTGTGCTGGATATTCCGTGAGACTTCCGAATTGAGAAAAGATGTAAACATTCCCCATTATTAATCTCCGTAGGATATCTGTTTTCGATCCTGTGAATGTTTACGAAGGTCTGAATGAAGTTTGACCCCCTAAAAACGTAAGTACCTAATTACGTAACACATGATAAAATCAATAGATTTCTTGGATACATAACAGTTGAGATCGACACAAAATTAAAAATTTTGATTAATTCATGTGATTTTGAATGACCATAGCTGTGAATGGAATTGTAGATCATTTCGGAGAATAAGCGGGTATTGAACATAATTAATGCACATGATCATGCATATGACAAATAAAGTGTCTTACACATGTAAATCTTCATGTTAAAGCTGCTTGGTCCAATTTTCAATAAAATAATTGTACGCTTTTAAACGATGGTTATGCTAAGTATGTGTGCAACAATAAACGTTGCAGTAGTTTTCCCGATCAATTAAGCCATATTTCAATGAAAAAATTATGTACATGTTAAAACTCGTTGAATCCGGATGTTGTGTATTACCGCATGCTGCCCACTCTGGCGACATTATTCATCTCCTTGACATTTTCTAATCATTTTTGTTTTAATAAATTGTGCAATCCGGATCCTGTCTATTCTGTAAACCGGCGAAATGAAAAAACATACTGCTTATAATTAGTGAGAGTTATCTCCCGTAGTCCGTCTACTTATCGATCGGTCGGCCTTCTGCGATATATTTCAAATGCTCAATTATCGACCAATTTTTCTGTCGTTGCTATTGATTTAAATAACTGTAAATATAGATCAAAACTAGCAACTCATTTCAGTTAATACCGTAAAGTCTTGTTATGAATTGCAAAAATTAGATAATTAGATTATAGTTCACCCCATTTTCTCAGGCCGTGATTCAGGATACTGTGAGAGTAAGACTGCCGATATTGTTTGTTATTCCCGTTGTATGGCTACACATACAGAGCTGCATATTATTCTGTCAAAATGCTCAATTTTTTAAAATAAAATTCTCATTATATTAATATTTATCCATTGTTTCCCCGCATCATAACAGTTCTCGCCATCAGGTGTTTCAGCCACCTGTTGACTTATTAATGTTTTGTTTAACAATTTAGGGTTAAGCATGCACTTTTCAGGTAGATTGGATGTTTGAAAAATTATCAATAACAATGATTTGATTCAAAAAGAATTTCAATCGTATGTATTCCGTTATGGATTTATTGTTTCAAAAAAAAAAAATTTTAAATGAAAATTGGTACCGTATAAATAAGATCGATGAAATCTAAAATATTTCAGAACAATTTAAATTTTTACAAGAATACACGATCAGGACTTACTTCGTTATATACTTAAATTAATTTGCAACAATGTCTTCTAAACGGGATGTTGCCTAATCCGGTCATTTTTTTCAGAACTACCCTCCGCCGGATTAGACAATTTTTGGTGTATATCCACAAAATAATCGACATAAAAGGGTTTTGCGTTATTTCGCCTCGTGTGTAAACTGGCCCCTTACGTCGAAGCTAGTATGATTGTATTACGACTTTGACATCTGTCTTTTTTTTATGTACATTTTGTAATCTATTATAACATATGAAATATCCAGCATGACTATTTAAACAAAAATAAAGCAGTGTACATTTGTTCATTGATACTTTTATTGTTTACGTTCTTTATAATAATTGCAAAACATGCAGGATGAATAAACCCAGTCATTCGAAGGATGAAACCCAACGGTTTTCTTTTTTAAAGATTCCAATGATGTATTTTGGGTTTTTGGGTGTCCAAAATTTATTTTTATTTACTTTGAATATTTCAACGTTGAAGGGAGAGCAATTCCGTGTAAATACTTCTATAACTTTGTAAGATCATTCATTTGGTTTGCAAGGAAAATTATTTGATAATGTAATGGCCGACAAATCGGAACATGCAGCTTAAAGAAATTTCTCAACTGATTATACCTCGAAACGTTATTTCAAATCAGGCACCAAACAATAAAGAGAAATAGAAATATTCGGCGGATATAAATGTTAAAGTATTCTAATGATAAAAATTTGTATTTTTGGCAAACATAAATTAATCATTTTTTATCTCCTACAAGATATAATCGCACCTGTGTTTTGTATCCATCTCTTTTTAACTCTTTTTAGCCAAACCTGTCAAAATTCGTGGTCGTTTCACCCTCATGTTGTAAACCCCGCTGAAATGTTCACAATCGATTCGCTGTTGAACGAAAGACTCGACTAGAAAAACTTGCTGCATGGGCCGTCTAACATTACTAATTTTAATGATGAATTCAGAAACTTATAGATTTCAAAAAGTGTCATTTTTTGTTAAGTTACAGGAACATTGTCATTCATGCACATAAAATTTGTACAAAATAAGTTATATGTTATTCAACCGGTGTTTGAAATTCAAGACCGTTCTTGAAATATTTGGGAAAGAAATTTTAGGGGTCATCCTTTCATCTTTTTATCGGGCCCGTGTAACAAAATTTGAGCCATTTCCGAATAAATGTTGCACAAAAATCGTTAATAAAAGAAAGCAGGTACCGGGATTTTTTTAACAGGGGAGCAGGGAGTGCTTTAAAATTCATATTTACTTCAGTCTTGTATTAATTTACCTTGTAAAATTATCAATCATAGGCATTAGATAACTGCTATTGCCTGATTTGCTTATTGACTCCATGACATCTACAATTTCGCTCAGTTAAACGTAAACATTTTTAAAAATATATATATAAGCATGTACTCCAATCAGGTTTTGTACTTTACAGAACGTTAAAAAATTACGCGATTGCCGAGCGCTTCTTTTTGGGGAAAAAATAGTCCTTATCAAACAGCAAATACATAATACAGCATACAGACGTTTTTATTAATATATATATAATTTATGTATTAACTATTTAAGTGTGCTTGAATATGCAAATTTTAAAGCCAATTCTATAGTAGTATTTTTAACCATGTGTTCTCTACTCGATTTTCAAAATATTTACAATGAATGCACATGTACATAAACTTTTTAAAACTCACATATTCTTTCAGAATCAAAAATAAAAATAAAATTTGATTAATAAATTAATAAAATCAGCAATGGGTATGCTTTTTAATGAATCTGACCACCATTGAGAAGAGGTTATACCAATATTGTGGCCCTGATTATTTTACGGCCTGAATGTAAATAATAATTCAGCTTCTTTAAAAATGGTTAGTTTTATCGTGCCCGCACCTACCTCAAGCATGTAACATTGTACTTCTTAAGCTGCCTTATCTCGAACGCTTTTTAAATATATTTCAACTTTTACTTACTACACCCTGCTTAACACACTCTCTCTCTCTCTCTCTCTCTCTCTCTCTCTCTCTCTCTCTCTCTCATAACTCATAAAAAAAAGTCTAATACTTTGTTAGACAAATGAAGAATCACATTATCATAGATTACATATACTTATGTGAATATCGCCTATATTTTGTTGAAATTGGTAGTGTAATGCATTTAATTCTCAGTAGCAAAATGTCACAAATAGACACAGGTGAATTTATTTACATTTCAAATCGTACGACTGTAAAACGTATTATATTCATTGAGTTTTTTCCTTTATTTTACGAACTATGATTTAAATCAATGGTTTGATGCATCGTTAACCGATATCATTGGAAATGAAAATAACAACGAATCAATGAGCATTGAAATGTGTGATAACGTATTAACCCGAGAAGCATGTGTCCTACGTCCTCTAGCGCGGCTTCTCCTCGGCCCGTGTTATGAAAATGTACACTCAACGTGGTGAGTTTGAAATGTAAGCGGTTTGATAACTAAATTTTATTTTCCAACAATAAAACTATTTCATGACATAGACAAGATCACAAAGAACGCCATTTTTTCAATGACAGTCATAATATCTATTTTTTTTAATTACGAGAGCAAAACAGCAATACTTCGTAGGTAATGGTATAATCTTTTTCTATTTACTCTTTAATATCGTTTAAATCTGAATTCTTTGTTTTTGCAGCAAAATAAATAAACCCGTGTGTGCATTACAGCAAGGCACATATCTTGTGTATCGGATAACGGTAGACCGCTCGCTAGTCCAGCCGCGACCCATTTCCTCGGCCGCGGGCAAGGATCGGATACGTATAATTGTCTACATACATGAAGCTCGGAATACAGCTAGCTAGATTTTAAATGCGACTCAAATACATTGCATAGAAGTAATTCTTTTACCCATAATGTGTTTTCCTAGAAAAGAATTAAACTGTTTCAATACTTTCCGAATTTAAGCTAGTACACTGTCTGTGGTAGTAGGTAAAGGTATAATCTTTTTTTATTTACTATTAAAATCACTAAAATCGGAAGTTTCGTGTTTGCAGCAACATATACATGTAAAAACCCATGTGTGCATTATAGCAAGACGCAAATCTTGTGTATTTGATAACGGCAGACCCGCTCCCTAGTCCAGTCGTGACCTATTTCCTCGGCTGCGGGCAATGGTGGATACGTAACTGTTCACATACACAGCTCGGAATACAACTAGATTTTAAATGCGACTCAAATGAATTGCATAGAAACAGTTCTTTTATCCATAATATGTTTCACTAGAAAATAACTAAAATGTTTAAACACTTTCCGTATGTAAACACGGTACCCTTTATGTCAGTTATACGCACAAATACCCCGTTTATTTGCCAAATAAAACACAAATACATGGTAACAAGTCTGGCTTTTTTCACTCATATTACGCAATACCCGAACAAAATATTATTGTTACGACACTAATAAGATCATAATGAACAACTTTTGCAGCGACAGCCATATCGAAATCTAAACCAATTTTGAGTTATAAAGTGAAAAATTTGAAGGGTTCTAGGCCCTTAATTTGAGGGACCAGCCCCCTTTTTTAGGTGTCAAACAAAAGATCTTGTAAATATGAATTTTTTTTCTTCTATATGTCTTAACAAAATATTTGTGAGAAAAAAGATAATCAAAGAAAACCAGGCAAAATCACAACGCTTTTTTTATCTCATTTTTCGAGCCCTACCGAGCTTTAGCGCCTTTTGTGCCTGAAAGTGATTAATGCCTTATTACATATCTACAATCTTTTGTCTATCATTCCTGAAATTTTGAACTAAATATCTCTTGTAGTTTTTGATAACTCTCTTGGACAAGCCGTCCCTCTGAAAATCAAGAAAACGTCGATATTTCAAAAACGGAAATGACGTCATCAACCAAAAAAATTTCCGATCAAGTTTAAATTAATATCAATAAGATCTGAAAATTTTATAAAAATCAAACAAACAGTTTTCGAGTAATCGCTGACACAAAATCGGTAAGAAAAAAAAAGGAGAAGAATGAGAAAAAAAAACCGAAGAAAAACAATAAGGTCTTCCGTTGGAAACGGAAGACCTTAATAACTAGAGCAAAGCTCGTTGCAAAGCAACGAGTGGGTCTTCCGTTAATGTCGGAAGTAAAGCTGGAAGTTCCTGTAAGAAGCAGAGCTCTAAAACCAATAACAAGAGTAACAAAAATAAAAAGATGAAAAAAATCGAATATTCCTGGTACGATTTGACAAATACGAATGATTTTAAGTACGCCTTAACAAAAACCTTTCCGATTTTAAGAACGACTGAACAAAAAAAATCCGAATGTGTTCAGGTACGACTTAGCAATTATTTTTGGTACGAGTTAATTTTACTTTGAACATTACGCTATTTTTCAAACCAAGGACGCGGAATCAAAATTTCCGGAAAAATCAATTTTTAAACCCCGATATCTCTGTAATGCATCGTCCGATTTTCAAACGGATTTCAGTTTTGTATTCAGCATGACCAACTCTACAAACCTCATAAACATTTGAAATTGAAACGAAAGATTCGAAAATTCGAAAATTTTAAAACACTTCCGGTTTCGACCGGAAGTGACGGAAACTAAATTCCAGCCTTATGTCCAAATAAAAACGATCAATGCTTCAACACAGAAAATTCCAAGTCTCCATCTTAAAGCGTTTTTGAAAAACGCCCTGGACAAAATCACTTTTTTTAAATTTAAAAATTGACGTAACGTAAAAACGGAAGTGACGTTGTAGTTGAAAATTTTGAAACTTTGAGGCACAATAATGCTTCATAATCCCTGAAAGTTTCATGTAAATCTGTTGAAAACTTTTTGAGATATTAAGCTTTGAAAAAGTCAGAAAAATAAAGAAAAAGAAAAATAATAATAATGAAAAAGAAACAATAGAATAACAAGAGGGTCTTCCGTTGAAAACGGAAGACCCTAATAATAAAAAGAAACAATAGAATAACAAGAGGGTCTTCCGTTGGAAACGGAAGACCCTAATAATAAAAAGAAACAATAGAATAACAAGAGGGTCTTCCGTTGGAAACGGAAGACCCTAAAAAGAAACCGAAGAATAACAAGAGGGTCTTCCGTCGGTAACGGAAGACCCTAACTAGACACGATCTCGTTGCGAGCAACGAGGAGGTCTTCCGTTCGATTTTTAGATGGTGATGTGAGATCATCGTCTTTGATTTTCGATTAGAAAACATGTTTGTGAAAAGGGAGTGGAGTACTAATGATTTTCTGTAACGCTTTTTAAAAGTTCTCTTACATTGCTTTTTAAAAACGATTTTTCCAATCGCGATAGAAAAAATTAAACTTTATTACTTCTACCCCCATTAAACCCTAATAAGGTAAACGGATGTGAAAATAATTACATTGTTAGGATATATAAACGTATTAGCTTGCTTTTATAACCTTCGACCAAAATTTCCTTCAGTAAAGAGCTATATATAAAAACATAAGAGCCCTTTGATCCCCTAATTTGAGGGGCCTGTCCTTTTTCTTGATATGAAATAAAAGGTCAATAAATTCTAAACACATTTTCTTCATCAAGTGTTACCTTTCTTGAGATATGAGAAAAAGAGTTTTAGGAGCCGATCCCTAATCTTCTTATAGGGGCCGGTTAACGAAATTTAAATGGTTGAAAATTGATTAGTACGGTATTTTGAGCATCTTTTGTTCTATACTGCATTTCAAAATCTTTTTCCTGTGAGATAAAGGTAATAAAATTTTTGGACGTTTGGCCCCTGTAAACCCCTTATTGCGTAATACACGATAAACTCATTACATTGCTTGGATGCATAACTGTAAGATAAACATATTTGCTTCAATAACCTTTCAAAAATATCCCTCAGTAAAGGCTATAGATAAGAAACGTAAGAACCCTTTAACCCCTAATTTGAGGGGCCAGCCCCTTTTTCTTGATATTAAATAAAAGGTCATTTAATGCTAAACACAATTTTTTCAACTAGTGTTTAGAAATTTGTAACCGTTCTTGAGATATAAGAAAGAGAGTTTTAGAGTCCGATCCCTTAGCTCCTTATAGGGGCCGGTTAACGAAATTTTAATAGTTGCATATTGTTTAGTACATTATTTTGAGCGTTTTTTCTTCTATACTGCATTTCAAAATCTTTTTTCTTTCTGAGATATTGGGAATCAAAATTTTGGATATTGGCCCCTAAAAACCACTTATTACGTAACACATGATAAAATCATGACATTGCCCCAACGCATCACTGTAAAGTAAACATATCTGATTCTATAACCTTTCACAACATATCCCTCAGTAATGGGCTATAGATAAAACACATTAGAACCCTTTGATCCCCTAATTTGAGTAACCAGTCCATTTTACTTGATATTAAATATAAGGTCATTTAATTTTAAACACATTTTGTTCAAAAAGTGTTGAGACATTTGTTACCGTTCCTGGGATATATTAGAAAGAGAGTTTTAGGGGCAGATCCCTTATCTCCTTAAAGGGGCCGGTTAACGAAATTTAAATAGTTGAATATTGTTTAGTACATTATTTTGTGCATTTCTTCTGTACTGTATTTAAAAATCTTTTTCCTTTCTGAGATGTGGGTGATCAAAATTTTGGATATTGGCCCCTAAAAACCCCTAGTTACGTAACACATGATAAAATCATAACATTGCCCGGATACATAACTGTAAGATAAATATATTTGCTTCTACAACCTTTCAAAAATATCCCTCAGTAAAGGGCTACAGATGAGTCTTTTGAGCCCTTTGATCCCCTAATTTGAGGGGCCAGCCCCTTTTTCTTGATATCAAATGAAAGGTCTTGTAAATATGAACTTTTTTTTACATTACATGTCTTTTCAAAATATTTTCCAGAAAAGAGATAAACAAAGAAAACCACAAAAAACCGACATTTTTTAAACTTAATTTTCGGGTCCAGGCGAAGTTCGGCGCCATTCAAGCCAGATCAAAATGAAAATAAAATTGCAAATCTACAATCCCTGAAAGTTTAAACTCAATATCTTTTATAGTTTAGAAGAAGTTCGAATAACAAGCCACTCCTCTAAAAATCGATAAAACGTCAATATCTCAAAAACGGAAGTGACATGATCAATATAATAAAAAAACCTATAAGGTTTTGATCACTATCTATCATATCTGAAAGTTTCATGAAAATCGGTCGAGCCGTTTCTGAAAAATCGCGTGCACAAAATTTGTAAAAAAGAAAAATAATATCGAAATTTGATTAAACTCCAATTTGCTTTATAAAAAAAACCTAGATATTCTTTGACCATATTACATAAAGTGTAAGAGACCGTCAAAGGAATGTACCATTAGTTCTGGGTTTTCAAAATTTAATTGCACTAATGTATCATATTTATGTCCTTATTATTGATTTGGTACATTTTGTTTCAGTTGCCATATAAGGCATTTTAAGACATTCAAAACAATATTGTAAAACCAAAGATCTTTAACTATATTACAGGTAACAAAACTGGATACGATACACATATATTATGTGTTTGTGTTAATTTTTAACATTAATGCATCGTGATAACTGTAATAGGTTGGTATTTTTTCCACGTTTGCATTAATGGATGACGACAAATAAACATGATCCAGAGTAGTTGCACCTTCTGTTGTAGGAAAATTAACTATTTGTTTGAACCCTTTATGAGTCATAAAAGTCTGAATTGGACCTGCAGATCTAGCATCCTCATTGAAGTCACCAAGACAAACAAACATTTTACTTCGGAGTTTGTAGTATTCTATCAGCTTTTCCAGTTGCAACAAAAATTGAGTAACATTCAAAGACTGTGGACGATATACAGTTAAAACTACCATATCTTCTGATAAACACTTCACACAAATACCTTCAAAATTTTTTTCAGGAAGGGAATGGACAATTTTGTCCTGCCCAGTTTGATTAATGTACACAGCAACACCACCACCTTTTGAAGATTGTAGTTTTAAAACTTGAGCATTGCTGTCGTTATACACATCTCCTCTAGCTGTCTGATGAAAACTAAAACCTTCAATTTCGAATGTACTGATATTTTGTCCAGGTTTGATCCATGTTTCTGTTAGACATATGATATCTGCATTCCAACATCGTGGATCCTTTTTCAGATCTTGGCAATGTTTATTGAGACTTTGAATGTTATGAAGAAATATTGTTATTCCATCTTTTTGAATATCATAGTTTGGGAGTGCCAATATTGGCATTTCTTTTAAGGCTGTTTGGACCTCTGGGTCAGCAAATATCTTTTTCTTGAACAATTCTGGTTCGTTTGTCTCAACAAATAATCCACCCTTTGAGGTGACTCTGCTCAATGCAACATAACCTTGTCCTGGACAGAATGTGCGGTCTAAATTAACAACAGCTTTGTCAACCGTCATTCCTTGTACTTTGTGTGCTGTGCAAGCCCAAAACAATCGTAATGGAAACTGGTGTCGTACAACGTTCTTACTTTTTTGTTGCAGTATTTCCTCTTGAACTCTTTCAATCAAAACGGCGTTTCCATTTTTTGTTCTCTTTCCCGACTTTTTCCCAACATTAATATTGTCGAATATTACTCTTATTGCAACAACAGTGTTTGCTGCATGGTTTTGCCCATATACAAAATGAGATACATGTCCCATTACTCCGTTTACAAGGCCGTCATCTACATTGCAGTTTCTTGTGAGCATTACCCTGGCTCCGACTCCCATTAACAAACTGCTTGAAAGACTGCATGTTCCAGGCTTTGTCGTTGGTTTATTTCTTTGGAACAGCTTGCCGGTCGAACTATCCTTTGTAAAGTCTTGAGCAGCAATCTCAACAAGGTCATTACATGTTTTTTTAAGCATTTTAAAGTTATAGTCATTTACTTCGTCATTTGTTGAATAGACGTGAAGGACATCGTCTGGACCTTCCCTTATACACTCATTCAGGATGGCGTCAGTTTGTTTTGACAGCGGTTGTTTTACTACTCTAGTCCGAAGTGAATTTAGCGCTTTTGCAAAAGGGATGTCGTCACGTTGTCTCATAATTTCGGTTAACTCGACCATTTGGAATAGGTCAACCCAATAATCAACAGGATAAAGAGGATTATCTTTGTAGAGCCTCTCATCTTTTCGCTGTTTTACCGGAGGAAGTTGGTAAAAGTCTCCCACAGCAATAACTGACACTCCACCAAATGGGTCTTTGCATTTTTTAATTTGTACTAGTCTCTCGTGGACATAGAAAAGTAATTTTTTATACACCATTGAAACTTCCACAATAATGAGAATTTTGAGATCTCCAAGTTGAACTCTCATTTCGCTTAGTCTCTGTTCTCCTAAAGGCTCATAGGGCAAACGCATACATTTTGGTAGTGAAAATAAATGATGAATTGTATTTCCTCCAATGTTAAATGCAGCTGTTCCAGTAAAAGCCGATAGTAGCACTGCAACACTGTCGGGAAGTGTCAAATTTTTCCCAAGAATTCGTGACGACTCATAATGTATGGATTTGATAAGGTGACTCTTGCCTGTTCCTGCTCCACCAGTTATGAAAATCTGCAATGCATCTGGATTTTCTCCAAAGTTTTTCTTTAAACACCACTCTCGCACTACGTAGAATACCTTCATTTGTGTCTCATTTAAATTTTGTAAGATCTGCAACATTTCGTCTTTTGACTGTGTATTCTGTTGAACTTTGTAAAGCACATCAGAGTTGTTATCTGTTTGCATATCTGGAAGCTCTTCTGTGACATTCAAATCAACAGGTTCATTTCTTAATAAAGTGCCTTCCTGTCTCATTAACTCTGACTCTGGACAAAGATGTGCCCATGCATCTTCTGGTTCTCCAATGTTTTCGAACGTTTCTTGTGCTTCTTCAAGTAACTCTTCATTTTGAGCATAACGTGTTCGGTTTGTGTCAACGATTGTTTTGACTGATTGCAGAGCACTTATTCCTGAAATTCTTACATGCCCATTTTCATAGAAGATCTCATACGTATCAAACCCAGGAGGCTTCAAATGAGTAACAGTCCAGTATGGCAAGAACAGCTGTAGGACAGATTGGTAATACTTCTCCGGCATTTTCTCTGCATTAAATCTTGGATATCTTATTACAGCTGGTTTTGTGCGTGTCCTTCTTCGGACAAATCCTTTTGAATTTTGCAGTTCAAAGACATTTTCATTCAAGGTTTTTGGAACCTGTGACTTAGCTAGTACTCTGAATTCTGAGCAAAATTCTGCCAGACACATATTTTGAAATGTTGACTCAGATGGTCGTTTTTCATATCTTTCTATTATATTTGTCATCCAAATATCTTCTTCATCGTCGTCATTGTCAACACTGTCATCACCTTTCGTCTTCTGTTTTTTTTCCAGCTGAGACAGGGGTTTTGTCAATCTAGTTGGATTTTCACCTACAGGTATAAACACGACTTTTCTTGAACATTCTTTCATTTTCAAGTTACACACACGATAAACAGCTTCTTGTGCGCTTACTTCTCGATGATTCAGATAGGCAGATCCAATTTTTTTCAGGGTTGTACGCGCACTTTCATTTCCCTCTTCTGCCTCTATTTTTGTCTGTTTTAACACCATTCCCATCTCTCTTTCAGACTTTGAAATGTAGGAAATAATGTACACGATGCAACTAAATGGATCCAAAACAAACTGAATATCCATATTGGCATCCCAAGCTTTTAAGAGGCATGGATTATATTGATTGATCCAAAGTTCATATGGGTGTCGTCTTAGAACAACTGATCTTTTTTTTGCTAATCTTTTGTGTGCTTCCTCGTACTGTGATTGGGTCAAACCTAATTGTTCCAATACATCTTCCGTTTTGTCCGATTCATTTTCTATTTCTTGCACATTATTCCATACTTGAAGCAATATTTCTTTTGCATTTGAGTGTTCCTGTTTCAAATCATTAACACCATCATTTTCTTCTTCTTGTGGAGAACTGATAAATGTGCATGAAGATGGTGGTCTAGGAAAGTTAAACCTACAATCTGTGCCCTTCTTTCGGCATGATTTCGAATGCTTTTTGCTGTGTTGTTGGACAGCCAATACTATATTCCTGAGCTCCGCATCTTCTTTTTCAGAGGGTACTGCACAACTGACATATTTGTCTATGAATTCGCAAACTGCATCCTCTCCGTGTTCATTAAGTTTTGGAGCATTTTCTATCCAATATAAGCAGTGCATATGTGGCGACCCCCGTTGCTGAAATTCAACTCTTTGAAAAAAATCTGATACTTTTCCAATTGGTTCTGATGGAGAAAATATCACTTCAGTTTGGAAAAGATGAAATCTGTGCTCGAACATTCTAGCTACAGTCACAGGGTTGCTTTTAAGTACTTCATTCTTTTCAGACCAATCCATATTGCAAGGATCTCTGCTATCATATTGTTGCCTTAATATTGTTGCAACTGCGTCATTCCATCTATGTTCTGCCGCAGAAAAAGAACAAAACCAAGTTGGAATTCCTAACTGGCGAAGCATAGCAAACAGATCTTTTTGCGCAGCTGACCAATATGCTGGTGTTCCACGTATAGGTTGCATAAATCGCAAAGCTTCGTCGTTTTTCATCAACTTAGAAAGTACTTCAGGATTTTGTACCATTTTTGCTGTCACGTTTTCGTCAGTTCCTAACCTTTTGACCGATTTCCTAATAGATATTTGCGTTTTCTCTATCACTTGGTTTAAATCAGACATAAACTGACTGAAGAAAATATAATTGCTGTCTTTCGCAAATCGATCATCAGTATTCATGAGACGATTGTTAAAGTATCGTGACAGTGTTATCCGTGTGTCTCTATTGTCATTCCACGAAAAGCATCCACTAGGGAAAAGGTATGGAAATGTCTTTGCTTCATTGCCCGGTTCTTGCAACATCCTAACTGGATTATTTCCTTCTCCCGGTGCAATATTGTAAATGTCATCAAAGTAATGATCAAGGACTTCTTGGGCGATATCAACAGGTTGTAAACAAGTATCTGTTGCAATGTTTTGTGGATCATCATCGTCTGATAATAAGTCACCATTTCCAGATATATCCTGATCATTTTCAACATTTCCTTTCCAATTTGTGTCAATTGATACATCCTTATACCAGTGATTGTTCTGTTTCAAAAAACCCAATGCCTCAAATACGTGATTTGGATCAACAAACTGGTATTCAACGTACCCTTTGTAATTTAACTTTCTCTTGAGCTTTACTCGAAGTAACAAGTCATCTTCCGGTTTCATTGGTAGCCTAGTAACTTTTCTCAGGTCTGATGGTACACACACAACTGGTCCATGAATATTTTGTTGTCCTCCATGAGGAAGCGCAAAGACTTTCATAAATGGAATATGTATAGCAATCAGGTGTTTCTCAAGGCTGTTTAGTTGTTTCAGTTCTTTTGGAATATCTTCAAGTGCCATTTTGTTAAATGCTGCTTCTGCAGGAATATTACCTGTCAAAATTTTCCTATGACATGTGTAACAAATCCATAGCTTTGACCAAATGCAATTTTCAGGACATGAATCTGTGCATTGGTGGCAGTATTTATCCTGAATGCACATTTCTGCAACATTTGCTGCTTGATCATTTTTGGCATATGTATTGCGTTCACATCTTTGAACTTGGTTTTGAAACAACAGTCGATCACAACAACAACACGAATAATCATTGCCTTGCATTGCCTTTGCTTTAAATACTTTTACTACCTCGTCCTGATTTTCAAGAACAGCTTGTTTAGCAAGCCTTTGGTATTTAACTCTCTCCTTCTTTTCAGTTTTTATTGTTGAAGAAGAGTCATAGAGATCTTTACTGGATGCCTTCCTTTTTGACCTGAATAAGTCATTCAGCTCATAATTTTTTGCTGCAGCTAAAAGTTTTTTCTCCCGAAATATTTCATTTTCCCTATACTTCTTTGTACTTGCAATATTGACTTGCAGTCTGTGTTTTTTATCCACCTTGTACCTCTTGTTGGATTTTGCTTTTACATTTTCTCTGTGTTTAGTATCAGTTGCATATTTCTGGATGCTCCTCATTTTGACTTCATTCCTATGTTGTTCATCCTTTGCGTATTTCTCAATACTTCTCTTTTTGACACATTCCCTATGCTTTTTATTTGTTTCATATTTCGCAATACTTTTCCTTTTGACATTTTCCTTGTGCTTTTCATTTTTTGAATACTTAATGTTAATTCTTTTTTTCGTTCTGTTTTGATATTCGATGTCATTTTGATACCTCTCTTTGCTCGCCCGTCTTAAATTGGCTTGGAATTTCTTATCTTCAAAATATCTAACAAAGGCTTCGTTTAGTTTCTTTTCTCTGAATTCAACATCACTGTGGTATCTCTTTCTTTGGGAATTTTTCCTTTTTTCAGCACATGAACTTCCTTGTATTTCTGTTGTCGATTGTCTCTTCAGTTTCATACGTGTGCGGTTGTGGTATCGTTTTTTATACTCTTTGGGGTGTTTGTATTGTTGCATTGGTGTTAAATCCAATTCCTCTCCAGTTACAGAAAGCACCACATTATAATGGTTGAGTTGATGATGATTTAAGTAAATTGCTCCAGTTCTGCTTTGCACACCAGTTTCTATTTGACTGACTGAAAACCGTAACCAACATCCTCCAGAGTATGTATAAATATCAACGTTCAGTAGGTGAGCTGTTGCAAAAATTTCAACTTCAGTAGCCCATGTACCTTCTTTTAACATTCGGGTGGAAGAGAGGTGGCAATCAACAGACTCAAACCCATCACGTAAAAACGGTTTAAACAAGTTTTTGTTTTTGATCATGTGAGCACATACAGCATTACGAATTATATTGTGAAAATCCTCCGAGTTTGTTAGACTGAATGAAATAGCTCTGAAGAAGCAGTTTCCGTCCCCTGTTATCGCTTTTTCAAGCAGTGGTTTGTTGATATTTGCCTTAATACACTGGATTATATGGGAATCGTCAATGCTGATGAAAGGGATATTTAAATTTTCACAGAGCTGCTTCTTTAACGTTGCATCAAGTGGAAAATAAGCATATTGTACAGTGTCACTTCCTATCAATAACAAATCATTTTCCTCGGGTGTTTTAGCTGTTCCTTCTATTGTCAGCTGTTCTTTACGTAATATACCCATATCTTCTCTGTCTTCAAACAAACAACTTGTATTCGTAAAGGATATCATTTTGCAGGACACACTTGTCAAGTTACATTCAACACCTCTTGAAATCCCCATAGAGAGAGCAAGAGTTTGAAGATGTGAATACACTTCTTTTAAATCTTTAAGCAAAACTCTTGTGCTCTTTCCAGTAACACTACACATTCCATCAACAGATCTAGAATGGGAGTCAAACGCAAAAAAGCCACTTTCTGTTCTCCCTATGAGCAGAGTGTTTCCACCAAAACACACAAAACACCCATCAGTGTCTGTAAGAGCAATCTGAATAGCGTCATCTAACGGTAATGCATTAAAATCTGCATAATTTAAATTATCGTCAGCCATAACAACCGTTGTGATCGATTCATTTGCATGAAATTTGTAAGAGTGATTAAAACATTCAAAGAGTTCTGGCAATTCTTCTACAAGCAGGTACCTATCATTGATTGTTGAGCTTCTTTGCAAATATGTGTACAGCTCGTCGCCTGTGATTAAAACTTTGTCCATATCAACTGTTTTCCAAAAGTTTGCATTCTTTAGTTTGTGATAGGCTAATCCTGCTAAACAATTAGCAACACACTGTGTACCAGAATTTTCTTGAAACAAAGGATCAGCTTGATGAAATGAACCCTGCACAGAGCGATATAAGGACTTGTAATTTTCATTACCTGGTCGTGTTGAACACTGGTCAGCATTTCTTTTCTTCAAGTCTCTTTCAATATCTATATCTGAAATATGTTTCTCATTTTGTTCTTTCTCATTTCTATTTGTTTTCCGTTCAGTTTCCTTTTTGTTTATCCTCAAGTTGCCCTCATCTTTTGTTTTCCTGCTGGTCCCTCCATCCATGGAGGTTTCCAGCTGCGCCTGACCTGCTGGTCCAGACACGTGCACGGTGTCCGGTCCAGGTGCCCTCGGCGGAGCACAAACCCACGGTGGGGAGTCAGGGGACGGTGCCTTGTCCTGTTCGCGGACAAACAGACGACTTCCCTGAGGAGATGGCAACCTCAGGGCAGGTGAATGCATTTTCACTCGAGGCGAGGCCTGCACCCTGGCCAGGGGTTTTTCCTCTTTAGGTGGACACCCCATAGAACCAAGCCCCGGAAAATTACCGGGAGGAGCTAAACAAGCTCCGTCTTCTGTCCCGCAAGGGACAGAAAAGTTTGTTACAATTGGTGGTACATTATCACTGGCAGATTTCTGTCTCTGCTGTCTTTTTCTATCTCTCTCTTTTTCACGTTGCAGTCTTTTATCAACTAGTGTCTTTCTTTTTGGCATCTAAAAGAAAAAATTTATTTTGAATAAGCGTAATTTTTTTTTTGTAAGTATTTTTGACAATTAAATGTCGTTAAAACAAAGAGGCATAATCAATAACTAAAAAGAGGCCTATGGGCCATACCGTTCATCTCAACATAAGTTCTTGTATCATTCTATTTCGAAATGTTCATTTTTGAGTTTTGAAACTCTATAAAAATATTGTAAACCTTTCATATATTCAAAGAGTTTACAATATATTAAAGAATACCGGTACATAAAGAAGCCTACTTTTTTAGACATCGTATTATAAGTCAAGATTTAAGATGCATTCACTGATCAATCATATAATCCTGGGCATCAACGAATTTAAGATTACAAAATTCTAAAATTGAAGTATAAATAGTTATATTTATATCGGTTCCTGCTGGTTAGTAGTTCGAAACTATTGCACTTCAAAGACAGACACCTAAATATTGCAAAAGACAGTTTCACAACGGGTTAAAATTGCCATGTTGTGATGTACTGTCATTAAAGTAAATTTCACGGGGGTGTCGAGGACCCTTTATAACTGATTTGTTATCAAAGATTAGTATAATAAAATGAGAGTGACTCTTCTCAAAGTTGTGTACCCTCCCCCACCCTTTAAAAAAAAGATCCATATATATAACTCTTTTTTAATTAATGAAAAAAATTGCATGTTGTTGACATCTATCAGATTCCACTCTGAGGGCGGGGGTCATGAATTTCTGATTTTATTTACACCTCCTCCTATGGATGCTACACATCATATTTGATCAAAATGACTATTACTATACAAGAGGCCAATAGGTATTAACGGTCACGTTAGTAGAGTATAACCCATACATAAACTTGTCGAGGAGTGTCAGTAAGGCATTTAATTAGGTTTCATTCTGGAGAAGAAATTTTTTAAAATTTGTAATGACGACCACCTCCCTGCCTGAAATCTTTCAAAAAGGACTATGGAACCTGTAATTTAAGTAAAAAACTTTAATTCAGTGAATTGAGTTTCTGGTGCTTTCTGCTCTCTGACGCTTTGCCGACATTAAAAGCATGAGAGAGAGAGAGAGAGAGAGAGAGAGAGAGAGTTTCAGTCTTTACACAATATGCATAAAGACACACCAAAAGAGCCTGGCTTTCAATACTTCAGTACTTTGGTTACTATATGGCCATATTTGTCCCACATTAGAGCCCCTGAGCTCCTGACCAAAGGGCCATGGATTTCACAATTTTGGTAGAGGGCTTCATGTACGGCCATGTATTTCAGTTGTTTTTTTTTTTTTTTTGTTTTGTTTTTTTTGGCTCACATATATATGGGAGTAGAGAAAAAGATTTTCTGAGATTTAACACATTTTTACTGTATGGCCATATTGGCCCCACCTTAGAGCCTGAACACCTGACCCAGAGGTCATGAATTTCACACTTTTGGTAGAGGGCTAAATGGACATAATGACCATGCATTTAGTTTTTTCCCCACATATTAATGGGAGTAGAGAAAAAGATTTTCTGAGATTTAATAAATTTTTACTATATGACCATATTGGCCGCACCCTAGACCCTGAACACCTGACCCAGAGGTCATGAATTTTACTATTTAGGTAGAAGACTTTATGGACATTATAACCATGCATTTAGTTTTTATCAAAAACATATGGGAGTAGAGAAGATTTTCTAAGATCTAATACATTTTTACTATATGTCCATATTGGCCCAACCCAAAAGGGTGAAACCCTGACCAAGGGGCCATAAATTTCAAAATTTAGGTTTCATGGTTTAGGGCTTCATGGACATCATAAACATGCAGTTTTTAACAAATACATATGGGAGTAGAGTAGAGAATAAGATTTTCTAAGATTAAATACATTTTTACTATATGGCCATTTGGCCCCACCCTAGAGCCTGAACACCTGGCCCAGGGGCCATGAATTTCACAATTTTGGTAGAGGGCTTCATGGACATCATATCCATACAATCAGTTTTATCCTCACGTGTGGTATTAGAGAAGATTTTTTAAAAATTGTCTTTTTTTTTGCATATTTAGCGCTGATCATGACGCCAGGGGGACTGTAGAGCCATAAATTTAACAATTTAGATTCCTCTGATCACAGATATACTTCACACCAAAAATGGTTACAATTGACCTTGTAGTTTTTAAGAAGTTAGAAATGTTAATTGTTCATTAATAGATCAACTGAGTTCAATCAGATTCGAAATAACAAGAATAGAATATATGAATAGAATAATAGAATATATGTATTTTTTTCCAATATACAGTTACATGGCATAAGAGATACAAATAATGTTCCTCACTTGTAACCTAAAACTAAAAGCATTGAAATCTAAATTTTGGCCACCCATTAGCAGTACCTCAGTTTGTTTGCAGGGCTCTACATTAACTTTTTTTCCTACTTGTCTATTCGGACAAGTGACCAAGACATTTACTTGTCCGAACTTCAACTTCACCTGTCCAAAATATTTTCAATATCAAAGATTAAATATTGTCAACTTGAAAATTACAGTTCTGTATTACTAAAAAAGAAAGTCATTTATTGATTATTCTAGCTATAATTATTAACCTGACTTTTAAAATGGAAACTTAAGGTGTCTTTTCTAATTGTATTTTTTCCATATATCATTAAACATGATTTGTCATCTGTAGCTTTGTCATGGCAAATTACAAGACATTATAAATTTAGCACCAGATGTAAAAATACATGTAACTGTTATATTGATCTCTCAGCTGTTTTTCAAACTGAACATGGAAAGTCATCATAGTCTATCAATGATGAATGAAACCTAAAATAAGTTACATTTCTTTCCATAATTCTTTATCTTTGCTACATTTTCTTCCTATCTTTTTTCTTAACATGTGTGTTTGGTACTTTCTAAGAACTAAGATCCACACCTTTAAAGCTCAGTTTGTGAAATTAGTGAACTTCAATCCTGATCAAGAGTAACTCAATTGCATTGTAATTTGATGTCGGGATTGAAATTCAAAACAACTAATGGATAAACTTATAACGAGACTACAAATAAACTTATCACTAAACTTTCTTTTGTTTTTTAAATGTTGGAGACTTCTTTACATAAAAATGCACTTGTCCAGTCGGACAAGTGGCTAGCAACATTCACTTGTCCGTAAATTTTTTTAACTTGTACCAGACAAGTGTTAATGTCGAGCCCTGGTTTGCACCATTGTCTTTCATAGAAATTGGAACAAGAGGCCCATGGGCCACATCGCTCACCTGAATTTTCACAATGTTGTATCTACACTACATGAGAATGCTTCCACACATCAGTCAGGTTTCCTGACTGATTAGTTTCTGAGAAGAAGATCTTTAAAGATTTACTCTACCCCCCCCCCCCCCCATTGTGGCCCAATCATACCCCCAAGGACCATGCTTTGAAGAAGTTGAATCTGAAGATGCTTCCACAGAAGTTACAGATTCTCTAGCCAAATGGTTTTTGAGAAGAAGATTTTAAAGATTTACCTATACCTGTTCCTATTTAAAATTTCTAACCCCCCCCCCCCCCCCCCCTCCCCTTGTGGCTGCATCCTTTCCCTGGGGGTCATGATGGGAATGCTTCCACACAAGTTTTAGCTTTCCTGGCAGATTGGTTTCGAGAAGATTTTTAATATTTTTTCTTATATATTCTATTTAAAACTTCGACCTGCCATTGTGGCCCCATCTTACCACGGGGAACCATGATTTGAACAAATTTGAATCTACATTATCTGAGGATGCTTCCACACAAGTTTTAACTTTTTTGGCCAATTAGTTTTTGAGAAGAAGATTTTGATAAATATCAACAAATATTCAATAAATCCTAATTATCTCCCCCTTGAAAAAGAGTGTGACTTTTCATTTTAACAACTTGAATCCCCTATACCCAATGATACTTTGTGCCAAGTTTGGTTGAAATTGGGCAAGTGGTTCTGGAAAGGAAGTCAAAAATGTAAAAAGTTTACAGACAAACAGACAGAAAAACAGACACGCGACAAAAAGAGATCACTTGAGCTTTCAGCTCAGGTGAGTTAAAAATTGTTATGACTGCAAAAATATTAATCATATTTCAAGTATACATACTTTAACGATTCATTAAAATGTCTACATCGCTTACCTGAGCAACAATAGACATAATACAATAGCTTTCCAAAAAGCTTGCCTGACTAAACAAATCTATTTAATGGAAGTATGCATGCTTCAATTTGGCTATCTAATAAGAAATGAATTTTAATTTTTCGCTTCTGGTCATTAATTCTAGTGAATGTACATGTATATCACTTGAAATTAAATTATCTCATTAAATGTCCAACCAAAGGAAATAGCTAGGGAAGAATATTCATGCACGTATTGTTCTTGAAAGTGTGTGGGGGCAGATTCATCCAAAACATCTTGACAAGCAATTAATAAAAGGGCGAATTCTCAAAATCATGAAAAAAACCCTAATTGGAAAAAAATCCTAATTGTAACTTTGATTCCATTAGATTCCTTATTTTCAGCTTCATTTAGGCCTAAAAAATAAAAACGCTGTGTGTTAAGGGTAACACGACCTAACCTTAAAAAAATGCCCCAACCCTAGCTACCATTTTTAGATGTCTGTTTTTATCCGATTGTGAATTTTATATTAACTCTATTAAAAAATCTGTTTTTAAATATGACACAAACAAACATTCCTAGGTTTCATGCTTAAAAAAATATGATAAAATACAAAAAAAAAATTTACCTACCTAATTTTTTCATCAATGTTACCTTAAACACAATTTTTTTTATAGGCCTTGTTACTTACTCCGACAAAAGTGGAGGGGGCAAATCCATGATACTTCCATTTATTAAATATGTAAAGTTATATGATGCTCAGGCCTGTGATGCGTACACAAGATCACAATTTGGATTCGGCCACTAATCGGCGTGCAAAAACTATAATGGGCAACTTAACCAGATACTTAGGATCTGACAACTTTGGTTTAAAATATGCAAATAAATATGCATGCACTAGCGTTTTTTAATTTATTACATTTTTATACCAGGACAGATTAGTATACATGTATAAGTAAACCTTAATATACATTTTGAGGTATACATAAAACTGGGAAGTTGAATGAAGGGATTGTCCCCTCCCCAATTTTTTTTCAAAACAGTTTTTTATCTGAAAATCTCATTTTGAACCGTGATAAAAATCATAGTAACCCAACAATTGGACCTTTAAAGATCAAAATTTAGAGATACAAGCAACTAAATACCCACTTGCTGCTTTAAAATAAAAAAAAAGTTTGTTATTTTTTTCCAAGTCAATTGAAACAGAAAAAATCTAGGTCTCATACGTGTATTTATCATTTATATCAGTTTAGATTTATCAACTCTGCCTGCTCCTCTAATAAATGTCCAGCCATGTAGTTGTTTCTTTATTTCAATTCTAAATAATAGGCTAAGAAACTAATTAAGAACAGGTGAAAAGCTGTCAATGTGACAGCAAACCGAGTTTTCTTTTATGTGAACTGTATCCATAATCCATGTCAACCCAAATCTACTGAAATGGAGTACCTTATATGCAAAATTTTGCCAAAAAATGACTAAGTTCAAAAGCTGGTATTTTTTTCATAAATAATCAGAAATAACTAGAACTGTCCTAATGGGACTAATACCCCCGCAAGGCTAATTTCAAATGGGACAAAAATAAAGGTTTGGAACACATACAAAAAAAAAATTCTAGAATTGTAAAAAAAAAAATTAGTTAACAAAGAAAAATTAAAATCAAAATTGTCAGAATCTCACTGTAAATACATATCTATAACAGTAATACATTTACAAATGTATGTATCTGATGATATATTTTTTTTTTAAATTTAATTGATTTAAAGAAAAACCAACAAAATGACAATAACCCCCCCCCCCCCTTTGCAGTAAATGGAAATACCGGTAGCCAAGCAATGCTCATCTGTTGATAAAACTTTCAATATCTTTCTAATAAGAGTCTTGACACATGCAATTAGTTGCTTCAAATTTTCCTCACTTTCTCCTATGGCACAATGGAACTCCATATCAGAAAATTGATCCCATAGGACTATGATTTTCTTTGATGAGCTTGTTAAATTTAATAAACTCCCAAAACATTACCATAATTACCATACTATGTAAAAATATGTAAAAAAAAAAATTAAATATTACAAACAATTTTAAAATTACCAAAACACTACAATCATATCAGTAATTTTGAATTTCATTTAAATTAATGCCAAATAGGGTCACTTCATCAACTTACTTGACAAATAAATTAGAACTTTTTGTTTACAGTTTTATAATAGCCCCAAAACCATCACCCATTTTACAGATTATCAATTTCCCCTAAACACATGCTCCATCTGAACCATGGCTCAGATAATGGCTCCCTTGGGACAAATGAATTCAGCCACACATGTCTTTGATGCTCTTATTAGCTCCTAAGAATTTATCACTGACAAACAACAACTTTGCATTGTCAGTTGATAGAATACTTATAAAAGAATATTTTTTTTTATTAATTAAGACATAAAGACAAAAAATCTCCATCTGGATGTATTTATATAAATATATTTTAGAGTGTTTTCTATTAATTATTTAATAAAATCTGTAAGGATTACCTCCCTTACTTTTCAATTTTAGTGTACAATATATAGAATAAGGAAAATGAAAACTGTCATAAAATCATTAAATCTTGTCTGATCTCAAAAAAAATTGCAGGTGCACATCTTCAGATGGTGTTCAACATATGTACAAATTTTCAAACTGTTCCATGCAGTAATAAAAATTCTATAGGGGGGACAAAGTTGCGTCTACAGACAGACGGACAGACAGACAGACGGACAGGGTGAAACCAATATACCCCCCTAAACTTCGTTTGCGGGGGTATAAAAATCCTTCCAATATACACACCTCTGATATATGTACAATTGATCTGCAAAAGAACAACTTCCTATCTTGAGAACTGTAGGAGGAGTTATCCGTTCAATGAGGGTACCCTTTTGGCAGCCGCCCGCCCACCTGCCTGCCTGCCATTTTCACCATTTTAATAACCAGATTTATCCGTTGAAAAACCCAGTTAAAAATTTCGGACACATATACAACAAGGGCACCGCAAAGCGGAGCATCCCCTCGCGACATGACTTGTTGTAGGGGGAAATGCATTTCTAAGGAAACATGTGAATTTTTCAGATCAAAATTTATCAGATCAAAATAAATATGACACAAGTATTTCTAAAAACCAGTTTGAATTCATAATATCTATTTTATCCTAATCCCTAAGCTTTGTGGTGTATAAATTGGGGGGGGGGGGGGGTAGGTACATGTACGTTGTTGCACAGTTTTTCTATTCCTAGCAGAATCTCAACACATGTACACATAGTGACATTCATTTTTATATAAGCATACATAAACGATCCATATGTATTATTAGCTGAAGATCTAGCGATTTGTAGTCTGCTCTGATGGACAATTCTAGTTGCTTGTGGTATGTCAACCCATAGTAGTAGATATGCAGCTATTATTAATTTGAAACAATCTTCGCGTGATAAATGTGTGATATCTGTCAAAGTCTCATCTTAATTTTGGACTAGTTCTATTGTAAGTAATACGAAAGTTGAATGCTTGTTTTGTTGTCAATCGGATGACTTTAATTTCTTGCCCTCCAATACTACAAAACGTTTGTTTTTATTACCTTTACTAGAATAAAATCCCAAAAATATAAAGTTGTTGATTTGATCTGCATACGATAGCGATTTACTTAAAGTCGTACATAAAATTACCGGAAATGTCTATTGTAAAGTCGTACATAAAATTCATGTTGTAACTTCGCTTTTTTACGATAATTTAAAAACTATTGAATCAACTGACTTGGAAATCAATAGGGTTTGTCCTTTTACCATGCCAAAGAAGTGTACAAAGTTTAACGAATATTCATTAATGGGTTGCGCGTGGGGATAAAAATGAACAAAAAATAATTATGGTTCAACATATTAAGAATTGCGTCGTATTAATGTGTAAATTAAGATGTACAAGCTGTCAGACCAAGTGTGATGGTACTAAAAGCAAAATGTAGAAGTTAATAAAAATTGTTTTTGTTCAACGACAGGATTGATGTACATACTGAATGACAGACAGATAGGTCAAAAACATAACAGGCCAACCATTAACAACTTGTTGAATGGGTATAAACAACTCTTCCTAAAAATCTGGAAGGGGGGGGGGGGGGTGGTTGTATGGTTCAGCATATCTTGCACTGGTGACTGGTCAGTAAAAATGTTCAATTTTCACATAGGTCTATTACAGCTGAGCTGACCAAATTATACTGAATTACGGACATTTCATCCTTAAACCATTTTGAGAACAATAATCATTTCAAACCTAACTTTTCAATATCATACTATACATTTACACTTTCTACAATTAAATTTCACTTCCGTACCATGTCTTCAAAACAGATATCCATTAAGATTTATTAATTTTCAAAACTTAAATGAAGCAGTACAGGAAACATATTGGATGAGGGAACAGTACTTAGTTAATTGTCTTGAAGTAACTTTTAAGTTATGAATACTTCGAATTATGTTAAAAAAAAAATAAACAATTAATATTCATTCAGGGCTTAAAGAAGACTTTTGGTTACAGTCGGCAAATGTCAACCTTCTTTGAATTTAACTAGCCATTGTCAAATTTAGGTTGCCAATGGCAAATCTTAATGTTATTATAATAAAATATTGCATATTATTATTTAAATAATAAAAGATATGTATAGCTGGGAAGATTTTATTTATTGCAAGTTCATGTATGGCAAAAAATAAATAGATTAATAGATAATTAATTATAGATAATTATTTCCATCTAATATTGAATCAAATCTGTCATCAATGATACATCATTCTCATGACTGACACTAGAAGTTTTATTTAGCAGTGATTAGAGACAGAACTTATCTCAAAAATGCGTTGTTTCGAGTTGAAACGTAAATTTTGGTAAAATGAGAATCTCCTGTAAAGTTTTTTCAGTTCGGCTAAACAAAATCATTTTACCTTCTTGTTACATTAAAGTCTCACAAACATTACTAAACTTGTTTGTCTCACGCAGTCTTACATATAAATTTATATTGGACAAAATCTCTACTTAGTATTATACTGGACTGTGACAAATAATGTTGTTTTGAATAGTCTGTCATTTTGTCTATTTTGACAGAATTTTGAAAAATTTGTAAAAATTTCACATGATCCAGGGCATTCAGGCAGATATTTTTAATCACAAAATAGCAACTGGCTTTCAATTTAAGTTCTAAAACCTGAATATAAGTCGCAAATGCAATCTTTTTAGTCACTAAGGGTTCAACGATAAACCGTGAGACCGTATATGACGGTAAAAATATGCTTCGGTTCAATGTCACGATACTGTAGGCTATACTGCGGTTGGGTATTTCGATCGGGAAAATTTTTATCCGTCCGATTCGGTTTGAAAATTATATTTTCAAAATGGCTTCCGATGTTGAAAAGCTTGCTTCGCATTATCTAATTTTGCCCCCTGCTACAGTGCATCCCATAAATCTTCGATATGATAACATTTGGGGTTTTATAGGATAAACAAAATTGGTTAACAAAGTTTCCCACATTGAGTGTTTCTACATGTGAGCACTATTTTGCAGACCTTTTCCTACAAAAAAACGACATGCGTATTGCACCTCGTATAATACGGCATTATCTATGCATGTGTTTGTTGTCGCAAGGAATTAATGCCACATTCTTAGATGCGCAAAAATGCAATTAAATTTAATTGTTATCCTAGTCATTAAATATTCTGCTTTCAGAAAGTTCATTTCATCTATGATAAGAGCTTAAATAATTTAATTGTTGTCAGTGTTGAAATAACCATATTGATGTCAACATTACATTTTTACCTTGTGCAGATTATGTTGACATTCTGATATTTATACAGATGATAAGGAAAAGTATGTGGGAAGAAATGATAAATCTAAAAAATGAAGATTGAAAAATACCAAAGTATGCATAATTGTTTATTCGTTAATTTTTAAAAGCACATCAAAAGTATCACGATACGTATCGTATCGTATTGTCTGTATCGTGATACGTATCGTATCGTGAGGCAAATGTATCGTTGCACCCCTATTAGTCACAACTTTTAGCCCTGTCATTGTGTATTTATTTATAGTTTTTATATACGATATCATTTGTTATCTTTATTTAGCTATATAAGAATTAAAAATTAATAACTTTATTTATAATTTAAATAAGAACACATTTAGAATATAACAATGAGTTTTGTGATTATAATCATCACAACTAAAGGGGCAATTTAGGTCATTTAAAAAAAAATTCACATTCTCATCCATAATTGCCCCTTTTAAAGCGTACCACCCCTTTATTTTTATTTGAAAAAGAAATCGTACGGGAAAAAAAATTGAGGGGAAAACTTCAGGCTTTAAAAAAAATTGATTCCAGCAATGTTTGTAATTATCATATGGATACAAATGTTTACATGCATTAACATTTGAATGAAATTAAATGGAATTTAAAGATTACAAATTGGTGTGTGTACTAACATCAGCGTTATTTATTTATAAAAAGATTGAGCGATTCTTATTTAAAGAAAAGGAAATTGTTGATATTTGATAAAAAATTTAACAAAAATTCATGGTGCATACCACAGGGACCAAGCCCGTTTCAACATTAAATGTATCTTTATTTATAGTTACATTGAAATTCATGTTAAGCGGGCTTGGCCCCTGTGGTGGATACAAAATGGTCATGGTAGTACCATACTAAATGGTTTTCACAATATTATACAAACATGACAAATGACTAGCTTCACATTGACGTACATCTACATAAATTATTCATGTTTTTATGTTGTGTGTATCTGGAAAATAAGAACATAAAATAAATTATGTTCCTAAGATTATGAGAGAAAATTGGGTTGGAATAGGTTTACATTGGAAACAATCACAATATTTAATTATTTGGGACCCAGAATAACATATTTCAATATATGAAAATAAATCATACGATATTTACACCTCTTTAATGACTATGCCAACTATAGGAAACTTTGTGTTAATTGCAGAGTCATGGAAAATAGTTGCTGTCGAGGGGAACACCAAGTTCGCATTAGAGTTATCGGACTTTGCATTTACCACGCGATAACACTTCAACAGGCAATATGTATAGGCTAATAACAATCAAAGTATCAAATATAAGAACACGAGACCGGGAAAAGCATAATATCAAATCTATGTTTTCTCTCAACATACAACTTTCAAATGATAACGCAAAAGTAATTATGTTTTATGAAATGAATATGGACTCGTTTCACAATGGCGACTGTGTCGACATGATGACGATACGACCTACAGTTGAATGTTTATACCCCAAAAAACTTACACTGTTTGCCGAGTCTGTAGAGATCAATACAACTTTACACTTTAAATGACTTATACTTCTTTTTCAGGCGCTGTGACTTTTAGACTATTTGTTTGTCGCAAGTTCCAATAATTTCGTAACTGCGTAGATCGTGCACTAGTTTTCTGTTCTAAATATTCACCTCACGGGACTTATTAACTCGTACGATAAAATTTCTTGCAGAGAATCTAATAGACCTGATATGTGTAATTATTTGTCCCGACGACTTCACACGGCTTGTATTTTGTAAAATACAGATTTTCTTTTAGCAATGAAATAAGAAAACTATTCCAATTTCAGACTTCCAGTTTCACCATGACTTCTTTATTTATATATGTGAATTGTTTTAATAAATCAATCTATGCAGAACACGCGATTTTAGATTTTATTTTGAGGATGAAAGGTAAAATCATATTATTTTTGTTTTGCACCATCTATTCTAAAATCATTGAGTCATTTTTTTGTATATCAAATGAAAGCAAATTTCAAAGAAATGTTGTTTTAATAAAGTGTCAACTATTTCAAATATTTTTTAAGAACAAGTGTTTTGATTTTTTTTTTTTACCGGATATCTGGAAAAGAACACTTTTGTAACAGATCCTCCATCTTCTTATGAGACCGTAAAAACAAACAAATAACTAAATAAATTAATAAATAAATAATAAGGTTGAAAATTAAAAAAAATAAGGTTGCATATTGTTGACAATATATCGTTTTTGAGTATTTCTTCAGTATTGATTTTCAAAATATATCTCAATTTTGCGGTATCAAAGATCAAATTTTTGGCGCATAACCCCTTAAAATCCCTAATTACTTAACAAAGAAGCAAACATTTGTGTTATATAGGTCAACAGCATTGCAGTGAACATAAATTATTGCTTCGATCTATAACAATGAAATTGAAAAATAGTTCACAGTAAAAAGTTAATAATAGGATACGTAAGCGCTCTCTCGGCCCCTAATTTGAAGGGCCAGCCCTTTTACTTGATGTGAAATGAAAGTTCTTGTCATTTCAGACACATTTTGTTCAACAAAACTTTGAGATTTTATGCCGTTCTCAAGATATATGGGAACGAGTGTTTTCGGGGCCGACCTTATAACTAATTTAAGGTACAGTTTAACTGAATTTCTGATGTCACAAGAAAGCCCTTATCATATCAAACACATTTGGTTCAGTAAGTGTTTACAAATTATGTACTGTTCTCGAGATATCTGGAGAAGATCGCTTTACAGGCCGACCATGTTACTCCTTTTAGGGACAGGATTACAAAGAAATTTTGGTTGCATATTGTTAAGCACATTATTTCAGGCATCTTGTGCTCAATATTGCTTTTTTCTGAATTTTCCTCCATTTTTAGATATTGAGGATCAAAGTTTCGGATTTCTGGCCACTTAAAATCTCTAATTACGTAATATAGGAGCAAATGATTGCCATATATATAGGTAAATAACCTTATAATGAACATAATTGCTTCTATAACGTATTACAAAAAATTTCACCGTAAAAAGATATAATTAAAAGACTTTAGATCCCTATCAGCCCCTTATTTGAAGGGCCAGCCCCTTTCTCTTGATGTCATAAGAATGTTCTTGTCAATTGAAACACATTTTGTTCAACAAGTGTTTAGAAATTATGTACCGTTCTCGAGATATCTGGAGAAGGTTGTTATAGGGGCTGACCCTGTAACTCCTTTTAGGGACCGCATAACAAAGAAATTAAGGTGGCATATTGTTTCGCTCAATGTTTTGAGCATCTTCTGTTCAATATTGCTTTTCAGAATTTTCCTCCATTTTGAGATATTAAGGATCAAAGTTTTGAACTTCTGGCCCCTTGAAATCCCTAATTACGTAATATACAGTCTGTATGAGCAAATGATTGCCATATATAGGTAAATAACCTTATAATGAACATAATTGCTTCTATAATATATCACAAAATATTTCACCGTAAAAAGATATAATTAAAAGACTTTAGAGCCCTATCAGCCCCTTGTTTGAAGGGCCAGCCCCTTTTTCTTGATGTCATAAGAATGTTCTTGTCAATTGAAACACATTTTGTTCAACAAGTGTTTAGAAATTATGTACCGTTCTCGAGATATCTGGAGAAGGTTGTTATAGGGGCTGACCCTGTAACTCCTTTTAGGGACCGCATAACAAAGAAATTAAGGTGTCATATTGTTTCGCTCAATGTTTTGAGCATCTTCTGTTCAATATTGCTTTTCAGAATTTTCCTCCATTTTGAGATATTAAGGATCAAAGTTTTGAACTTCTGGCCCCTTGAAATCCCTAATTACGTAATATAAGAGTAAACGATTGTCATGTATTGGTAAATAACCTTATAATGAACATAATTGCTTCTATAATATATCACAAAATATTTTACCGTAAAAAGATATAATAAGAAGACTTTAGAGCCCTCTCAGCCCCTTATTTGAAGGGCCAGCCCCTTTTTCTGGATGTCAAACAAAAGCTCTTGACGTTATAAAGTTTTTTTGTTCTACATGTTTTAGCAAAATACTATCGAGAAAAGAGATATTGAAAGAAAACCACGAAAACTCAAGACGCTTTTTCAACCGTAATTTTCGAGCTCGGGCGAGCTTCGGCGCTTTTGGTCACAAAAAAATATATGTACCATATTTCAGATCTCCAACTTGTTGTCTACAATCCCTGAAAGTTTGAACTCAATATCTCAAATAGTTTAGGAGTTTATCCCCGGACAAGCCGACCCTCTGAAAATCGTTAAATTGTAAATATCTCAAAACCGGAAGTGACGTCATCATTCAAAAAATTTCCAACAAGGTTCAGATCAATACCTATTAGATCTGAAAGTTTGACGTAAATCGGCTCAGCCGTTTATGAGAAATTGCGTGCACAAAATCGGTAAGAAAAAAAAGAATAATAACTAGACACGATCTCGTTGCGAGCAACGAGGAGGTCTTCCGTCCGATTTTTAGAATATGGAATGACCTTGTTCTTGATCTGCGTCAACAAAACTTATCCGGAAAAGGAGGCGGGATCTTAGAGTATTGGGTGAAAAACTATCTATCCCTTTAATGTCCCTTATTTAAGGGATCAGCTCCTTTTCATTCATTCTAGTTAAAGGTATTTTTGTGTACCGCTAATAAGTGTTTAGAAATTGGTTACCGTTTTTGATATATCTGGGAAAATCGTTTTGATATCCGGTCCTAATTCTCCTTTTAAGGTCCAGATAACAAACAGTATATGGTTGTACATTGTTAAGCACATTATGTTGAGCATCTTTTGTTTAATACTGCTTTCCAGAATTTTCCTCCATTTTGAGATATTGAGGATCAAAGTTTTGGATTTCTGGTCCCTTAAAATCCCAAACTACATAACATAGGAGTAAATGATTGCCATATATAGGTGAATACCGTTAGAATGAACATAATTGCTTCTATAACGTATCACAAACTATTTCACAGTAAAAAGTTATCATTAAAAGACTTTAGAGCCCCCTCAGCCCCATATTTGAAGTGTCAGCCCCTTTTTCTTGATGTCATAAGAATGCTCTTGTCAATTCAAACACATTTTGTTCAAGAAGTGTTTAGAAATTCTGCACCGTTCTCGAGATATCTTGAGAGGGTCGTTTTAGGGGCTAACCCTGTAACTCCCTTTAAGAACCGCATAACAAAGAAATTATGGTTGATTATTGTTAAGCTCAATATTTTGAGCATCTTTTGTTCAATATTGTTTATCAAAATTTTCCTCCATTTTGAGATATTGAGCATCAAAGTTTTGGACTTCTGACCCCTAAAAACCCCTAATTACGTAACACATGATAAAATCGTTATACTGTTGGGCTTCATAACTGTAAGATAAACATATTTGTTTCTATAATTTATTACAAAATATCCTTCGGTGAGGAGCTATAAATTAAAGACCTTAGACCTCTCTAGGTCCCTAATTGAAGGGGCCAGCCCCTTTTTCTTGATATCAGCTAAAAGGTCTTGTAAATTTAAACTTTTTTTACATTACATGTTATAACAAAATATTTTCCAGAAAAGAGATAAACAAAGAAAAGCACGAAAATTCACGACGCTTTTCATATCTGAAATTTCGAGCCCTACCGAGCTCCGGTGTTTCGTGTGCTAAACAAACAGGAATGGTTTTGTTCAGATAAACAATCTTTTGTCTATCATCCCTGAAATTTTGAAATCAATATCATTTGTAGTTTAGGAGAACACCCTTGGACAAACCAACCCCCTAAAAATCCTTAAAATGCCAATATCGCAAGAACGGAAATGACGTCATCAACCAAAATTATTTCCGATAAGGTTCAGAACATAGTTGGTAAGATCTGAAAATTTCGTGCAGATCGGTCAAGCCATTTCTGAGATATCGCGTGCACAAAAAGTCGTAAGAAAAAAAAAGAAGAAGAAGAAGAAAAAGAATCCGAAGAATAACAATAAGGTCTTCCGTTGGAAACGGAAGACCTTAATAATAGGGAAAAAGAAACCTAAGAAAAACAATAAGGTCTTCCGTTGGAAACGGAAGACCTTAATAAAAAGAAACAATAGAATAACAAGAGGGTCTTCCGTTGGAAACGGAAGACCCTAAAAAGATTTAGAAAGTAAAAATTATTGGTTTCCTTATGGTGGTGTAATTTATTAATAAAAGGGTTTTCCTCAAACTAATGCTGATTATTTGTTTGTAATAATGTCATTATATAGGGAGGAACTAGGGCGTACATTCTGGTCCTGAAAGATGCATTTGGTTTCCTAAATGTTTAACTATACCTGTCAGATCTTTCAACGATAAAAAGAAAATAATGTGTTTTCCTCATATGGGGCATAGTTCATAATAATAGGATTTTCACCTTAACAAATGCTTATCCTTTTTTGTATTAATGAAATGAAGGGAAAATAAAGGTGTAAATTTTCATTTGAAGAAAAAAAAGATAAAAGGGGTTTTCAATTAAATACTGATTTTTAACATTAAAATGAAAAACACGGTTTTTTCCTTTGGGGTGCAATTTGTAAATGAGCTTTTTCCTTAAACTAATACTGATCATTACTTTGTATTAAAGTCATTAAGGATAAATTAGGGTTTAACATTACTAATTTTTTAACGTTAAAATGAAAAGTTTGGGTTTCTCCATGGGTTTTTATGTAAATAATAATAGGATTTTTCCTAATAATTATTCTAATAATCATTTCTTTGTTTTAATGCAAGGAAGAGTTAATTATGGTGCAAAAATTAAGCACATGAAATTAAAGGGTTTTTATAAGTGATTTACTATACTGATTTTTTTTTGGCATTAAATTGAAACTTACAGTTTTCTCATGAGGGTGTAATTTATTGAAAGGATTAATATGTGATTAATATATATCAACAATTTGCTAATTTTTCTTGATTGATTGAAGAGAACTTTACTAAGAAATTCCACAATTAAAGCCGTTGAACAGAAAATATTAATTTTCTTTATTTTGGATAAAATCAAATACAGACTGTGTTGGGTGTAAATTTGAAAATAGTTAAGAAACATAATGTTTATTTCTTCATATTTAATTGTTTGTTGTAAATTCCCAAAGAGAATATAATTAAAAGATTCCCCAGTTAAGGCCTCTGAAAAATTGTTGACCCCCTTGAGGAAATCCATATTTTTTTCCTCTTAATAAAAAAAATCTATACTGTAGAGAGTCTAAATTTGAAAAGTTCTAAGTTAATGTTAATTTTTTCTTCATTATTCTATAATTACCCGAAATAATAACAACATATTTTTACAATTTAAACCCTCAAAATGTTTAGGAGACAATGCAGGAGGCACATAATTCTCGATTGTGTTACATGCAACTTGTTGAATACTAGAGGAAATTCTAACTTTTTGAGAGTTTATCAAAAATTTCAATGGTATACTAATATTGTAATGAAATAAATTATTACTTAAAACACAAATTTAGAAAGCACACACTACATGTTTTTGACTACTACCGAAATTAAACCTAGTTAAATGTAAAAGAGAACCATCTTAACCATCCCCAACATTATGAGGTGACATACAAAAAGACATGTAAATTTTCCTCAATTTTGCTGCAGAATAACGAAAAATCAGATGTAGTCATTTAAACAAATGATCTGAAATTATGAAATTATATATTGGAAAGAAAATTGGTCTAAAAATCAACAAATGATTAATTTTTCATGAAAGAAATAAGTGATCGTACCTTCTTTTGCGTTTCCATTATTTTCATAGGAAGTTGAATTTGCGCATGCGCAAATATGGCAAGGAGGCAAAGTGTGTAACGTCCCGATTAAGACTCGATATCGTGTGTAACAAAATTCATGTGTAAACCGGAAACTCACACATTTTATAATTTTGTATTTTCTGGGTAAATCATGGTCGGAAAACCCGATTTACGGGGTCCTGCAAACTTACTACACGGATTTGTGTCGTAGGTTTTGAAAATGTAGTAAGTTCCACGTGTGTAAACTAGTACATGTCGTAGGTATCGGCATGATACAAACACACACACACACACGTTGCTAGAGGGGATGATAAAGCACCATTTTTTATGAAATAGCACATAATTCAGCTATGGCGTTCCATAGTTCCAGTAACACCCTTATTTTGGCTTTATTAAATGAGAGAGATTTTCAGTCGAGATAAATGACTTTAAATTGAATAGCAAATATTTAGAGCAAGAAATACCTGAAATTCGTTTTATGCACCGTAGATAAACAAGAGCACTGATACCAACTGTAAAGAAAGTACTCTCTTTTCTGTTCGGTACCCTGGATGTAGCAGACTTTAAAACTGTCAAGATTAATGTTTGGCATCTGGTTAATCATAATCGGCAACAAATAAAACATGTACAGACTGAAAGTATAACCTTCATAAAGGATACAAAAAGAATATAAACAAAAACTGTAAGACAATTAATAGAATCATTATCACTCCAAATGCCTCGATGACAAAACGGTTTAAACTGAACAAGGAAATACATGTACATGATATACAAAGATTTAATGACATTTACATTTGCTTTGACAGAATTCCTAGCAGTATATTTGAAATTGTTTCGGTACATGTATTATCATGAGAACATAATAAACAGTAAATCTCAGGAAATATCAATACTTATCAGAATTCACAGCATAAACGCCAGTAAATATCAGAACCAACAGCAAATATCAGTAACAACAGTAATATTATTAGTAAATATCAGCAATTCTCTGCAATTACAGTACAATATCAGTAAATATCAGAAATTATCAGAAAAAATGGCACTTTCAGTACTTTTTAGATCCAGTAGTGATAGCATAAAAAATGATTTAATTTAAAAGAATAAACATTAACATTGCAGATCAGTAGTTAACTTTCGCTTTTCGTTGAAAATCTGTTGTATGTCTGGGATCAAGAAAAACCTTAGAATTAACAGAGAGCGCTCAGACTATACACACGACAGGATGACCACGGCAAAGTGTAAAAACTGGCCACCTGTGTATATGTCTTGCAGCCGCAGAAAGATTCTTTTGTATATCTGGGATCAAGAAAACCCTCAGAACTAACAGACAGCGCTCAGACTATATACACGACAGGGTGACCGCTGCAAGGTGTGAAAACTGACCACCTGTGTATATATGTCTTGCAGCTTCAGAATGAACAGGTGTAAATGACCGGGATATACACCGTGAAACAAAAGTGTTTGAATTTTTTTTTTGAAAGTAAAAAATTTATAATTATGGCCGGGGTAAAAACATCTTAAGTTTATAATTATATAACACGGTTCAATAAAAAAAATTGATCACTCAAAATTGAAAATCTTTCTATCAATTACATGAAGTGGTTAAAATCTTCATAATTTTTTTTTTAGTATTTTGGCGCACCGGGATGGATTATATAGCAATTCTATAATTTCTACACCCATTTTGTTTATGTGCTGAATTGTGTTAATCAGATAAAATAAAACTTAGAACAAGAACAAACAGAAAAAAATACATTAAAATAAATAAGCAGATAATAAGATGAATAATCAAAACTAATTTTTGTGGTTGTAAAAAAGAAATTACTGTTGATAAAGCTTTAGTGAGATCTTTTACATTTCTTTTTTAAAAATGCCCGGTATTTGTTTTCCGATAATTTTAAATAATATCTGAACAATTTGCATGTTACAGTAATTAAAATAAATCTCTTAAAACACCCCTGGCTGTTATTCTCAGTAGCAACAGTAAATCTCAGTAAATATCAGAACCAACAGCAATTATCAGTAAAATTATTAGTAAATATCAGCAATTCTCGGCACTAACAGTACAATATCAGTAAATATCAGAAATTATCAGTAAAAAATGGCACTTTCAGTACGTTTTATAGCCAGTAGTGCAAATCTCATAGCATTGCATTTAAATTCATTGCATAATATTAAAATCGCATACCGTCGCAAAGCATAAAATTGTAAAAGACATGCCTGGTACTGTATCTGGTTCTGCAGATGTTCTAAATTCATCAACCAGACTAAACTATGATGATCAGTTCTGACTGTGAACTACCGCCCTTGCAAGTAATGGCGAAACTGGGAAGTAAACTTGATAGCAGCGCTCTTTTTGCGTCGTGCAATATCTGCGCTAATCTGACGACAGCACTTCACTGCCATTACCCATAGCTCTCTCTTTCTAGTTCTGAATTCGATTCAACTATCCACCTATTCCTAAGCGTCAGTGTCTAAAACAAAATGACCATGGTTATAAGGTATAGTCAGAACTGGAGGTTCTGTCATCAGGGCTTTAAGACTCTCGGAGGCACTTTGTTGTTCTGTCCCCCATCGGAAACCACTTTCCCCAGTTAATGCGTGATCGTTTTGCCCAAACACTCAACCTTATTCTTGAATAGCTCACACTTCTGAGGCTTTAATTTCAGACCGTATTCTCTGAAACGCTCACACAACTGTCTCAAGGTGTCTAATTGAACTTCTGCTCTAGACCCAATCATTATGACATCATCCAAAAAGGCAAGAGCTATATCCCAGTTCAGTCTGTGTAATACCAACTACATTGCCTTATTGAATGTTGCAGGGGCATTTAAAAAGACCGCACCCCATCCTGATAACTTCAAACAGGCCATGTTTAGTGATAAACGCAGTTTTTTCTGGTCATCTAGGTGTATCTTGTTCTGGTAGTATGCTGCGGTGGCATCCATCTAGGAGAACCAGTGTTTTCCTGCTATGCCATACACTCCTCGATAAGTGGGATTGGGTACGTATCCTTGACAGTGACCTTTTTCAATGTCCGGTAGTCCACACACCACCTAACACCCTCATCCCTCTTCCTGATCAGTAGCGTACAGACGCCGAGTCAGATTATGATGGTTTAATAAAGCTGGCTTTGAGTTTTTCATCTTAATGGCCTTCCTCTTCCCCCCTGGAACACAGCGGGCGTACGATGCATCCGCTGTTTAACGAGGCGACCATCTACAGTGTCAATGTGATGCTTAATCTTGGTGAAATTCCCAAGATCCAAATCCAAATACATCGGCATACTATTTGACCGAGCTTACCACACTATTCCTGACTTCAGCTGGAGCATTACTCTGCAGATTTTCAAGGTGTTTGGATATATACGCATGGTTGTTCTCTCCCTCAACCGTCATGCATTGCAAGACAAGATCAACACTTTAAACGAACACAGGGCGAAAAACCATCTTTAAGCAAGTCCTTAAAGGTGGCTTAAAGGTGACTTAAAGGAGCTTAAAGGCTATACAACCTTTAAGCCGCCTTTAAGTCACCTTTAAGCAAGTGCTTATAGGTCCTTAATGTCCAAACTTCTTTAAGCTACCTTTAAGCCACCTTTAAGCCACCTTTAAGCATCTTTAAGTGGCATTTACGCTCTCTTTACGCTGCCTTTACACTGTCTTTAAGTGGCCTTTAAGTCAATATTGATCAAGCTGAACAATAAAAACATATATTAAATGCAAAAGCTCTTTTATAGAGATGGGAGGGGGTCATCCGAGTGATAATATAATTTCCAAGGAAGGGGGGGGGGGTGTTCCAGGCGGTTTTAATCGTCGCTCCATTAAACACAGATCGCTATCATCAGCACCGCTCTGATGGACACAGATTGCCGTTATAAAATTCTTTATAATTTTTGGGGGGTTTCAAAATTATTGTAGGTATGAGTGCAGTCTCTGTATCTTAATATGTGCATAAAACTAATTAAAGTATGTTTGTTTCCTATTATAAATTAATCGGTGAAAAATCTCTCTCTCTCTCTCTCTCTCTCTCTCTCTCTCTCTCTCTCTCTCAGTTCATCCGGTTATTAAACAAAATAAAGATAATGAACCAAAAATGCATGATTTAATTTGTTAATCGGTTTAAGGTTTGTATTTTATTTTTCAATTTTCATTATTTCTAACTCTAGATCTGCTAGATACATGTTAAAGATGAAAAGACTCTCAACTGCCTTTGTTATATCGGGCAGGATATTACTGCTTTGTTTGTCTAGACATAGTTTTGTTCGTTTGTGTATATCTAATTAGAGTCTATTGTTTGTCCAACTTAAGAAAACCCCTGGAACTAACACAGAATATACAAGATATACACAGCAGTTGTGTCGTGTGCCCAGGTGCATGTTTGTGTATATCTAATTAAAGTCTATTGTTTGTCCAACTTAAGAAAACCCCTGGAACTAACACAGAATATACAAGATATACACAACAGGTGTGTCGTGTGCCCAGGTGCACGTCAGGGTTTCTAAAGGCGTTGAATCTTAGTATGTACGAGTATACGATAAGTCTAGTGAATAAAAGTTAATCTACATTTGTAATTCATTTTCAAAGTATTATATCCTAGCTCTGGGTTTCAAAGATGTTACGTCTACAAATTAACGATACATGTATGTAAGAATAAAATCTTGAGGCTAATTAATTAATGTACCGGTGATCATAAATAGGGGTTGATTATTTAAATATATGTATAAGGGTAAATATGTCAAATATACCCGGCCTGGCACATCATACAATTGTATGTACAAGTCATTTGCAATTGCCACATGCAGTAAATACGTCACCGGTAATTGGTAATTTTGTTTGTTATAGAATTGATAGTTTAAAAATCATGTACATGTACATACAATTACATGTAAATATTTAAACATATTGGAACGGCGCCGCGATCATGAAAACCGGGAAATTGCGGGAAATTGAACAAATACCCTAATAGTATCAATGCATTTAATAAAAGAAATGATTTCATTTTCTTTCTTACATTTTTATAGCTATAAATTAGATGAACGTATATCTACTCGGTTTAAATTTATTAACTAAGAAAGCCTACTATAGTGAACCTAACAGTTTCCATTTAGGTATAATATATTTTTGTTCACTGAAGACCAAGTTCCGTATTTCATTCTAAATACATGCATGCATGTAATTTATAAATTAGATATAATTGATTGTTACAAACTGAATGGTTTGTCAAAATCTTTTCAAGTAAACACATTCAATACAGTGATTCAATATCCACTGATATATAGGAAATAAAAACGCTTATATATATGTAAGTTGCCGTGGCGCAGAGGATGTGTAGTGATGCTAGTAAACTAAGGGTCCCGGGTTCAATTCTCGCCGTGGCCGGTTTTTTTTGTGTGTTTTTTTTCATTTTTCTCTCTAGAACAAAAACCGTTTTAATACCTTTTCTTTCATAAAGCTAATACATTTTGTTGGAAATTAAGCACAATATTGAATTAAATTTTCTTTAATGGCTTAAAGGTGGCTTAAAGGTAGCTTAAAGGTGGCTTAAAGGTGGCTTAAAGAAGTTTGGACATTAAGGACCTATAAGTTGTCCTTAAAGGTGGCTTAAAGGTGGCTTAAAGATGGTCTTTAAGCTGCCTTTAAGCCATCTTTACGCTTTCTTTAAGCCACCTTTAAGCAATACTTATAGCTTAAAGGTAGCTTAAAGGTTGCTTAAAGATCGTCTTTAAGCTACCTTTAAACACCTTTAAGCTATCTTTAAGGAGGACTTAAAGATGGTCATTCATCCTGTGGAACGCATCGGAGGTAGCCTCAACAACCCTCGTACATGTACCTCTCAAGACGATATAGCTACGGTCCGTCATGTTCAACCCACTTAACCCAGAATGGGTTCCTGCAGAATTGCAGGTCCTTGAAGCCACTATACCAGACGGAAATATACGGGCTGGCTCAAGTATAAGTCTAGCATATCCCTTCCCAGGCCACACTCGATAACCTGTCCACTATACGATAGGATCTGTAACCTACGTGCTGATACTGCATCAATTACGGACACTGCCACGCCAGTACTCAGTTTAACGGGCGTGCTGATTCCCCTGACTTTGAAAGTCCTAGCCTTACATGATACCTCTGCACCCTACTTTGTCACAACTAACCGGATCAGGTTGTTCTTTGACCTATTACGAAGAACTCCATCACTATCCAAGAACAAAATTATCTCTATTGAAGTGGTATTTCTTGAGGCTTGATTTGCCAGAAACAGGTTCCTCTCTGCTGGTTCGTCAGCCAATGTAATACCAGTTGCAGATCTTCACACCTCACAGCCTTAACTTATTAACCTAATCAGAGCCTTTCTGTCTTTGATATTAACGAAAAACTAAAAAAAAAAAAACCAAGAACGCCTAAATACATGTACGTCATTCACGGGATTTTAACGAAACCAGTTCGAGATTCTTGCAAATTGAGAGAGGAGTAAAGATCGAACAAGTTAGTGAAATTGTATGTTTATTCTAGCGGCAAGCTTTTTTAATTATTTAAAGTTCCAGAACAATTGTTTATTAATGTGAATGTGAATTTTGGGGTGATTAGCCTCGTTAAATATTGTTCAGCATGAAACCGACTGAACAGCAGTTTTCGATTCTATCAACAATCTGAAACGTGCTAGGGGGTAGTCTTGTATCGGTAAGAACATACCCATTTACAATGTTAAACTATAAAAATAGCTTTTTAAAAGCCTGCAGTGCAATAATTCCACTGCATGTGTTACAAAAATGTTAATACATAATGTTCGTTATGAAATGGGACTTGAACGACAGGTGTTAGTATGAATTGTGTATGCAGATGTATTATAGTCAGTTTTCACACATATTGGTACATTGCAAACCTTAATGAAATATTGTATGTTATTCCTAGAATATTGTGTTTGTGTCAATCATGCCTTTACTGGCTTCAGTCATTTTCATACAAAATTTCCTCGACACGCACATGTAGTTTTGAACTGTAAACTCAATGTCTTATTTATCTTTTATCGATGAGAGTATTTATAAATCAAGGGTCTGCATTCGTTATGTAAATTAAAGGGGCAGGGTCACGATTTTTGATCAAATTCTATTTTTATGTTTTTTTATTATTTACAATGCTAATAAATGCATTTCGGATGATCAAATAAAATCTGAGAGTCATTCAAAGAGTTATAAGCAAGATACAGGGCTCACAATTCTTTGTCATATAAACAAGGCTCGTGCCTTGTCTTTGTTTACATATGCTCAATATACCAGTAAAAATTCTTTTTACAGCATATATGTCTATCATTTTAATTTATTTTAAGCATAAATAAACAGTTCCTAAAGATTTACACATTCGTTTTAGGTTTAAAACTGAAATTTTTACTTCGACATTCATAATGTAAAAAAAACGCTTTGTTTACTTAGCGAAGAATTTCATGCTCTGTAACTCGCTTACAACTGAACAAATGGCACTCAAATTTCGGTTACTTATTTAAAATGCCTTTTTGAAGCATCGTAGATATTAAAATCGGAAAAATAATTTTTGACCAAAATCGTGACCATGCCCCGATTAATATAAAATACAATTGAGAGTATGAGAGAGATAGATGATCGGTCTCTCGGAGAAAAAGAGAGAGAGACTAATAACAGTGTACATTATTGATTGCATTGCTTCCTTGAACCTTACACATATTTCAGTAATGCCAAAATGCAATAGCAATATTGGTGACAAATATGTTGAGAGAGATCATGAAGAGAGAGAGAGAGAGAGAGAGAGAGAGAGAGAGAGAGAGAGAGAGAGAGAGAGAGAATGAAAAGCCAAGTAATGTTTTGACCCATGTCTCAGATACTGCATTTGCCCATAAAAAGTGTAATCTGGGACACACCCTTTTACACACTCATTTGATAATGACAGCATTTAGCTTTGTACATGTGATGATGGTATTTTTTCTTCGAAACAACTGGTTTACCTGCGACCTCCATATGATCTGAAGATCAGGAATATATATAGAAGAATTTGCCAATTTGATATGGCTAACTGTATTCAGAGCGTCGGCGCGCCCGCGCGTCCATCTCATCCCTTTTTCCCCAAGTAAAATCTTCCCGTAGTAAAACACTCATATGACGTCGATTTTCTTTATTTTAAAGCATTATTGCTTACATTAATGTCAAGAAATTTCGACCCCGATGTAATTACCTTGACAAATAGTTTTGATTCCATTTTATAAGGGTAGGCGGTAGATCTGTTATAAATCGCAGATTTTTTCTTTAGTGACACAAACCAAAGTTCTTTGCATTTCATTTTTAATTCATGATTTGACAATGGATATTGTCTATTTTGCTACAACTTTGAGCAGTTAGAGCTTTTGCTTTTATTTTCTTTGGACATCACATAACATTTTTTTAATTTTTAATATGACATTGATCCTGGAATCCAGTCTACTTTTGTAAGACAAATCTTGGCATTAAATGCCAACAGAGACATAAACAACATAAACAGAAATGTTTTATGTCTCCAATGCCAAACAGGATATCGGTGACTGTGTTTTACAAACACATATTGTCCGTATTTATTAAATACCAACTTAGAATATATAATCGTCTAGATATTGGACTTGTTGAGTCAATTGTTCATCTGGCCTGAACATTATAAACCGGGGTAGAGGCTTGTACAGACATTTTCTATAACTTCAAATTTTCTTCCGCACATATTCCCGATATATTATTATTTATCAAGTGAGGACTTCTTTCCAATTTAAATAATGATACAAGGTACTGCTATACATATGCGCACAGGATAACAACATAATATTATGTTTCCATCTCATCCTTGAACCCGTACCTTATTGTACATGATCAATGAATACTTATCCAGGGTACGATTTTACCGCGTGGATGTCTGACGTTGTAATATTCATTTTAGAAATATGATAATTTTCTGTACTACAATAATAATTATTATTTTTAACATCATCAAGCTGCTTGTGCTTCCCTTTCCCCAATGCTCTCGAGAAAAAATAAAGCTGATTTCTAGTGGTATTAGTATCAAATGAAAATAACATGAATTTCATGACAAGAAACGTAAAATTGTATTATAACGAACATATCAAACAAACAGAATTCACGGCATATTAATTTTTTTTCATAGATTTTTCTCTCATTCATTTATCATTTCTACATTCTCACATACTAAATGTTTCTAATAGAAAAAAAGAACACCAAGTGCCTCATTTATTTAATACTCTGTGCATCACCATCGTTGTTAACTACTCGTTCTGGCAGGGTGAAACATCGTGCCCAATGGTAATAAAATCGTATAGTCGATAATCTTATTTTCAAACATAATCTGTTGCAGGAGCGCGCGGACGCGCCGAATACAGTTAGCCATTTGATATTGCTAATGACCCAGTCAAGCCTGCTGAGGCCCAGAAAGTGCTTCTTTGTCATGAAATAAACTTATGTGAGAATCCGGAAATTGTCGTTCTGCCTCTAACAGTTTTTCTAGTTAGTTTTTGTCCGCCAGGTGGCGTTGTTTGAAAAGGTTATATAAGGAAGTGTTTCGCGCGTTAAGTCAGTTGATGCTAAAGCTGCGCTACAGGAAGGCTGGAAAATAATTAGGTAACTCTCTTTAGAATTACAATTGTGTTTTGTTTTTGTTTTTTTTTTATATACGAAGTCTAGACGTGACTGAACAAGTCTTTCCTGACTTTGTGTATATATGTTTTTTCTATTTGATTTATAAACAATAATTACCGTGCTGTAAGAGCCGGAGCTACGAAGAGCAGGAGCCACGAAGAGCCGGAGCCGCGCTGAAAGAGCCGGACCCATAAGAGCCTAACCTGTATATTAGAGCAAGCGCATATATACCTGTATATACTTGATTCTACGACAGGCAGTCGATTTGTTTTTATAATCAGTATAAGTATATATTGAATATTTAAGTACTAGTCCTCAGAAAGATAAATGAGGGTACCTATCCGCTTTCATATTTTATATTCAAGAGGGTTGCACGCTACACTTACAACTTGTCCTCCACACACACACACACACACACACACACACACACACACACACACACACACACACACACACACACACACACACATATATATATATATATATATATATATATATATATATATATATATATATATATACACAGTAAAACTCGGTTATAGCGAAGTCCTAGTGACCTATTGATTTACTTCGTTATATCCGTAATTCGCTTTATCCGTATAACGAATTCGTAATAATAACTATAGCGAATACACTATATACATGTATTCTTAGACCAGACTATAATTTTTGCTAATTGAGGCTTAGAATAAAAATGCATTACTTTGATACCTTCAATAATTGGATTGTAAGTCGAAAAAATTATATGAAAAAAATGCATTCGAACTATTATGCTAAAGGGTAGTGCAAAAAACTGTAAAGGCATTCGTTATAAAAGTGTTAAATTTCGTTATAATTCACCTCTACGGGACTAAAAATCAGTTCGCTATATCCGTAAATTCGTTATATCCGAATTCGTTATAACCGTAAAAATGTGTAAAGATTTGTTAAGAATTTCACCGGGGACTCAAAAAGACTTCGCTATATGCGAGAATTCGCTATATCCGTGTTCGTACTAAACGAGTTTTACTGTATATATATATATACACAAAAAATAAGTCCAATGATCAAACAACTTTTATCTATAGCACTTTCGCCCTACCGGGCTCTTTACATGTAGTAGATTTAAAAACAAAGAAAACAAGAACATAATGTTCTTATTTACTCTGTTTTGTTTGGACTTATTTTTTGTGTTTATTCATCCCCGGTATAAATATAAAGATAAAGAAACTGTCAGCTGAGATTAAAATGAGTGGCAAAATGATGTAATACATGTATGTACACTATTAGAAAAGATTACATTGCCAGTATCTCTTTATAGCTTATTCTTTAAATAACTGCATTGAATATATAACTTTGATGAGTGCACAATGTTTGCAAAACTGAATTCTCTTAACACTTTATCAAGTTTACTTTCCAGACCATGACATTAATGAATATTTCTAGAATGGAATCTATAAGGATTAGGATGGAACCTTGTTCTGCCTTCTTACCAACTCACACCATTTTTTTAAAGATCTATGGAGCCAACCACATACGAATTTGTTCTATATACATCATTCATAACATTCTTATTTATGTTACATAAAAAGGGTGTGGGCACTTTAAATGTTACTGGATGAATTATTTCAACAATAAGTGTTCACATTATGAATACCGGCAAACTTTTTATCAAGTCCACTTATTTTGTATTTTTCCTATCCATCTAACATATGTTTTATATAACATATTCATATACATGTATCATTTTTGGAAACAGCTATTTTTATTTAATTCAGATTTAGCATTACTATTTAATACATTTTTGTTAATATACTCTTTTGTATACAAACAGAACAAAAATACTCATTTACAAATGGGAAATGGACAAATATATATTAAAGTGACTGATAATTGTTTAGGTCTTGCTCATGAACACAAGAAATTGACAGAAAAATATTAAGTTTCAGCCATCAAATACAAATATTACCTGGTAATATTTTTTTTTTAAATGTTCATTAATCCAAGTTGAAAGAGATTTAAAATAGAAGAATTTTCCATTTAATGAAATGTTTCGAAACAAAGCCATTGAAAGTTTTACCGTTTATATTTACAATTGCTGTACAGTATATCCTATTGATCCTTGTAATATATCACTTTAGTTTCTAGAACAGCATGTCTATTACTTTTTTTTCTATAATTTCAATTTGTGAAGAATTAAATTATATATTTTTCGAAATACTTATATTTGATGCTACACTAGCTTAGATTTCAATTAAAAAATTTTCTACGATGAAAATTGAGAGTGCGTGAATTCATTTCTAACAAACAAATTGGTTAAAATGATACTGGTGATTCATGCATTGTAAAATGCCTACCTCGTTATTTGAAATGACTAACTTTATTGATTGAGTATATTTAAATGCCTGTTGTATGAACCTTGATAAAGCATTTAAATACATGCATTACCTAATATTGTAAGTTCATACTTCAATTCATTTTTATTTATAATTATACAGTACGAGTGTTGTTCGGAAATTATCTAAGTGACAGAAATCGGTTAAAATTGGCATATATATTTAAGAAGGATAAACAAAGAATTCAGCAAAATAATATTGGCAATAAATGTATAATATTGCTTTAAGTATGAAAAAAAGACTTTCGGGGTACACTGGACAGGCATAAGAAAACACATTAAGCATCTTCCTTTTAAGTGTTGGCAGGGCTAAAATTATTGTTTATAGAAATAAAATCACATTAATTTTGCTATTTATTTTGACACATTACACCTAACATGCACCAAATAGTGGAATCTCGTAAAAAGACCTTTCAGGGTCAGGCAATTGCTTAAACAAAAACAATACAATGGAAAGGGGTCAACAGTCCTTTGTGGCAAGAGAGTAGAATGATAACTATTTCGAATAGCCCTCTTTATGTAGATTTAGAAAATGAACTAATGCAAAGTAAACATAGAAAATGAAATAGTTTGTTTACATTGATATATATATATATATATATATATATATATATATATATATATATATAAAGCACAGAAATTCGCCTTATTGGAGCTTCACCTCCGCCCCGGCCGGGGCTTGAACTCACGTAGTGAGCGGCCACCGCGCTAACCACTGGGCCATCTAGGCAAGACAAAAATCTTGCTTTCGATAACGAAGGGAAACTAGCGCGCTGGTCGCTCACTACACAATCGTTTGAGATACAGGTGGAATGCAGTTAAACGACAATATGAGAGGATCGGAATGATACACATTGCATATATATATATATATATATATATATATATATATATATATATATATATATATATATATATATATATATATATATATATATATATATTTGTTTTTATTCTACATTCTGTAGAATGCATCTTTTTAAAGGTGAATTTAAATGTTTAACAATATACATTTTTTTTTATAAGTTCATTAAATGACTGATTTGATTTACCATAGAGTTGGTATCAGATAAACCAAATTAGCACCAAAATAATGTATATTTCTGTTGCAGTTTAGAATGCAAACTTATTTTTTAAGATAGTCTAGTACAAAATGCAGAAATTTATTAATGTTTATCTTGAAAATAATATAAAATAAAAATCTTTAAAAATATCCTTACCTTTACAAATTGTTGTTTTACCTCAATATACAGTCAACACAATGGTAACCTCGATTTTCTGAATCTTAATTATCGATCGGGTGATTTGCAAAAGTTCTAGTATTTCCATAAGGTTAAAGTGTTGCTAAAATGCAAATATTATTCCATGCGCCATAAAAATGTCATTAATGGATTAAACAGTTTCACTGGATACAATATCACATTTAGTCACAATTGAACATCTGCCGAACTTAAAATTTAAATGACCTACTCTATTTCAACACCAACTGGACTGGAATGTTACTGTCACGTCACTAATCATAGCGACACCTTTCAAAAGCTTCCAATCGTATCTTACACATTATTATGGGCCGCCAGAAGGCGGTCTGTTATTAGTCCCCTACCGGTTTCACCTGAGGGGACTATAGCTTTCCTCGGCGTCCATCTGTTTGTCTGTCCGTTCGTCTGTCTGTCCCACCTTAGATTTTCAACACTTTTTTTCTTTATGCGTTTGAGGAATAATGTGAAATTTACTGAACAGGTTGAAAATGTCAAACTACAGATCAAGTTTACACTTTTGTAGCGTCTGGATGACATATTTTTGAGAAAATTATTTTTTTATATTCCATTGTTTAATGTTTGGGTTCGTTAGCGGGTTCGGTGTGTATTGAATAAACGACGAAAGTATGTAGTCAGTAATTAAATCCTGCATTAGTTGTACCATTCCTTTTTTTTCTAACAAACAAATAAGTTATGTACAATAGTGTCAAGCATTGTGTTGTAAATTTAATCGACAGGGTTTTTTGTATAATTACAATCGGGTTGGTCGGTTGGTTCGGGGTTCAGAAGACGGTAAGAAATGATATTCGGCATAACAGTGCATTGTTTTCACAAATTTCTACCAGCAAATACATAATGGACTTGGCGAAATTACAGAAGATAAAATGAAGAGTATTATTTTACCCATTTTTAATTTAATTTTTACATCAACTATGTAGCTTGAATTCCCTATGTTCCTTTAACTCTGATTATAGCATAACATCTCGTTTATAAAAAATTTGAAATAGATGTATGCTTCGAAGCTTTCATAGAATAGTACAAACCGCTATGCGACACTCTCAAAATGCTTGTTTGATATACATTTAGATATTTTAATTGCGTTTCTGCGGGATAGTTTAATTAATTTTTTTTTAGAATAATATCATGCTTATTTTTATGAATTAAAAGTAAATTTGCATGCAGAAATATATCTTATGCCTTTAAAAAAGTTTTTCATTCTTTTCAAAACATATATCGAGATCGATACACAGAACATACTAAAGACCTGAAACAGTAAAGACCTGAATGACATAATTTTTTTTTAATAAATGATATATTTGAATGTGTATGTTCTGCGTCAAATTATATGACTTTATACTTGTATTTATTATTTTTCATGTGAAATGTGGTCGAAAAATATCATTAAATGAAATCCCTATCAATTATTTAAACAACACTATGAAATACCTGAACATTTAAAATGACCTGCAAATATGAGCTGACTTCATTTATTTTTTATTCTTTTGAGAACCTCATGCAATTCACTAACCATGTTTATCTTCAAAATCTGAAGAGAAGATAAGATTTATAATTCCATTCAGGAAAAAAATATCCGGCTTAATTTTTATTTACCTTTAAACTTGTGCAGTTTCTACCGGATGAGCATGATCTTACATATGTACTTTTAAATTATCCCATTTCTAATTTATTATGTGGTCCCTAAAAATCATATAAACTAATGCATTGTTTTAATTCAATGCAATGCGACAAAAAATAAAAATGGTTTGAAATACATAACTTCCAAGAGAATAATGATGACCTGAACTTTGTATTTGAATAATGTATAAAATTAATCAATGTGTTCGCCATAACTTCATAATGTGGCAATAGTCATACAATTACCGATAGAAATGCTTACAGTAACGAACTCGATTCAAAATAATAATAGTTTAACAAAGTTAAACTTCAAAACTTAATATTAAAATTAACAATCAAAATTAGTACTACCAACTCGTGATTTGTTTTTTTGTGGTGTGTTTTTTTATATAAACAACCAATGATGATTCATACAACAATCATATTTTTTGCGGACCATTTGACGCTTGCATTAATATGTTTTCTTGTCTAATATGTAAGATTAATTGAATGGTGGTTACAATATCATTGTTACTAAAACGCACAGGCAGGTGTTCATGTCATATACTGACAAACCGACTTTGGATTGACGTGTTACTACATGTAAACACACATAACAAAATTACTAAGTGTTCACTCTAATAAATATTAAAATTTGAATATTAGGAAATCAAATAAGATAATATTTATAACATTGCGTAACTTATACGTCTTCTAAAAGATAGCACAGACCAAATAAAACAAAACTGATTAAAATCACTAAAGCGAGAGTAAACCTCAAAATAAGTTTTAGCTGACCTGAGCCGAAAGCTCAAATGAGCTTTACTGATCGCTATTTGTCTGGCGTCCGTCTGTCTGTCCGTCCGTCTGTAAACCTTTTTTTTTTATTTTCGACTTCTTTTCCTGATCCACCAGGCCAATTTCAACCAAACTTGGCACAAAGCATCCTTAGGTAAAAATACACATCACAATGAGAGGTATTTGTTTAACAAATTCAATGTCAACTTCCGTTTAATACCGACTTTCATAATTAAGGTCTTTCGTTTTCAACGGAAGACCTTATTGTTATTGCTTTGTTGCTTTTTCACGTTTTCTCAAAAATCTTCAGCTGATTTTCAGAAAACTTTAACATCTTATTCATGACAAAATTTATAAGAAAAGTGCACGAGATTGTTTTGGTTGTCACTTCCGGTACCGAGATATTAAAATGTTTTCGTTTTTGCTTGTTCACAATTATTTTCATAAAGTATTAAAGACAGGACTTTTAAATTTTTTGGAATGATGGAAAGTTGTTTGCTGCAGTGCCCGTTGCATATCTGAACGTCCGCCGTTACTTCCGATCGTCACCTTAATTTTTCAAATTTTTGGACTTTGGAATTCGATAGACACGCTCTCAAAAATCCCAATATGAAATTTGTTTTAAAATAGATCCTTACATTCCCGAGATTTTGGGCTCCCAAATTTTGAAGCAAAAGTCCGCGTAGCTCAACCGTTAGAGTGTTGGACCTGTGCCCAGGCGACCCGGTTTCAATCCCGAGTGCCGATTATTTTTTCTTCCTTAATTGTGTTTTGTTTAACGATTTTATCTTTAAAATGAGTTATTTGAATATTTTCCGTTTTCTTTTTGTCATGAATAAATATAATAGCGGCTTTTTTCAGTACAAATAAAGAGCTCTTTTCTGTCAACAGCTCGCTAAATCCAGACGCTTCTCTCTCTCTCTCTCTCTCTCTCTCTCTCTCTCTCTCTCTCTCTCTCTCTTTCTCTCTCTCTCTCTCGTACGAATATTTGAACATTTAACTACAACAGGTAACATGCACTAATGTAGGTAGAGGCTAAATGTACATTTGGCGTCAAAAAAGTGTATACGTATTTTTTTCTAGTTTTGGGATATTGTCTACGGATGTATCTAATTTAAAAATCACTGTTTAATGATTTAATTACTGTTTAATGATTTTCTTCCTACTGATAATGGTAATGTCAATGCTTATAAGCCATTTGTAATATAGACGTTGGTGTACCTTTTCTTTCTTTGTGTATGTTTATATATAGATACAGATCTGTTGTCTGTCTGGGATTAAGAAAAACCTTTGAAGCATACACACGGAACTATACGAACGACCGGGTTAATTGCGACACGGTGTGAAAACTGACCATCCGTGTATATGTGTTGGGACCTAGGAATTAAAAGATGTAATCGCCGATCGGAAAAATACGCTGTTAAAACAAAAATAAATCACTTTTAATAAAAAAAAAATATTACGACACGGTGCATCGGGATTATAACACTGGTCGTTTAGACATTACACTTGGGTATCGAGTGGATTCAGGAAAATGGGGAATAAATAACCATAATTTATTTCTAAAGATGTAGGTTATTTTATTTGCCGACTTACCAGACATTTTTATCACAAAGTTATAGTCGACAAAGAAAAACTTGAAACAAAAAGAAATAAAATCGATATGAAAAAGCGAATAAAACAATTATAAATTTCTTTATCAAATTGATTTCCGATTAATTCATCTCCCTCTCTCTCTCTCTCTCTCTCTCTCTCTCTCTCTTTCTCTCTCATCACACAGATGTAGTTTTTAGCGTATGGCATTTTATATAAAAAAATATCTTATTTCTAAAACCTTTAGAAGTAAATAGTTAATCAATAAATTAACAATGTTTTAAGAAAACGGCTATGCCTATTACATAATTCCTTGATTCCGACCCTTTTATTTTTTATGGAAATTACGTAAAAAAATACTCCTCTTAATATATCAAGGATTATGTTCAAAATTCCTAATGTATACTGCCGTAGGTTATGTTAAAATGAAACCCAACATTTTACAATGTTTTATTAAGACCGCAGAACGTTAACTAGCAAGATTTGAAATATACATATTAATTTCACCGGTTACAGTCAAATGCAAAACATTTGAAATGGGCGGGAACAAATTGATGCGGACGTCTGAGAAAACATTGGAACTGTAGCTATAGGAGAGTATCAGTGGCGACTGATTCTCTGAAGTCATCGAACAATGTTTTGTCTTGCGATCTTTTCATATTTGCTGATTATATACCTTTTGATGAAATTAAATGCTTTTCCATCGGTTTGTTGATACTAAATAAAATGCGTTTTGATCGCATAACCTAGCAAGTTAGGAACGCTAAGGTGAATTGAAAGTACAGTTCCTATAACAACAGTTCCAATCTAACGTTTTCTCAGACGTGCGCTTCAATTAGTTCCCGTCTATATCAAATGTTTTGACTGTAACAGGATTAATTGAGGTAAATTGTATATTTCCAATCTTGCCAGAAGTATCTATATAGCGTTATGTGTATTCAAACGGAAGACCTCTTGTTGCTCGCAACGAGCGTCTATTTATATTATTAATGTGTTCTAGCTCCCAAATTTGCATACATTGCAATGTTTAATCATTCATTAAGTTTTCGATTAGAAAAGGTTTATTTTTAGGAAAGCTAAATTTATGTAGTCTTTTGTAGCATATCTGAGGCAGTAAATGCCTATTGAGGGGTGATTTTTTTTAGATGACAGATAAAATGCACCGCTCTGGTTAAATCGGTTAAAAGCTCGTGGTTATACACGATTATACACGATTGCAAGACGGAGATGATCGCAAACAATTTTACTTATGAGTTCAGTAGAACCAAAACTGTATTGGTATTTAATAATTGAGTAAATATTTTCTAGTGGCTGCATTTAGAAACAAGGAAGGATAATAAAAAAAATGTAGAACTAAGCAAGTCAATTAAAGGTAACACCATTAATAGGGAAATTAGGGAAAAATACATAAAAATTAAAAATAAATCTTTAAGATGGCGCATATTGATAAATCATAAGATATGATTTATTTCATGTAGAGATATTCAATATTCCGATGAGGAAATGAGTAAGGATATTTTATTAATGAACTTTGAAGAAAAAGAAAAATAACAAAAAACAAATCCAATGAATACGTAATAAAAACGTTTTGCACATAACCTTGTTGTGGGGCAAAAGAGCCCGATTTCAAATTTAAAGGGATATCTCTGCATCGATCCTGGTCTGATGTGTCACACTGCGTGCGTTCGTGAATGATCAATACATTCTTTTAAAAGACTTTGCTCGATATTGATTTTTGAAGGAAAAAAAATTCTTAGAGGCATTTGACTGCAAAAGGTTGAATACCACATATATCAAGAATATACAAACTTTAAGGAAATGCGAGTTATCACAGGCCCTTGAGTTCAGGATATCCCAGTCCTATTTAAATCTGCGCATGTATTACTATGTATTATTTTTATAGAACCAGAAGTCGTATTCACAAAAAAACATTTTCTTTACACCCCATCTCCATTAAAAAAACCCAAATAGTTTCATAGACCTTTGTATATTTTGTGCAAGTAATATTATATGAAATATGCATGGCATTTAAAAAATCCGTGTAATAGTTCCGTTCTTTATGTCCAAGGTTTATATATGAATTAAAACTATTTAAAGGCATCGTTTGTAAACTTAGAACACATCCCTAAACCGAGTCGCTATGTTTAATTCAAAGTCTGATAACTCTTATTTGTTTACAATAAAAAAATCTGCATCGCCGACGAAAAAAAATATATCTTGGTATAACAAACTACATATTTTCCCACTATTATATTGTTATACCCTTCACTACGCAACAAAATTAGCTACAACTGGTTATAAATTGAGTTAACTCGGTGTAATACACAAGGTGCAAGAAACCGCGAAAGCTATTTAAAGTGTTGATGAGTAGAGGGAAAGTACATGTAAGTATGTATGTACATTTTGTGCATATATCGTAGTAACCTAATAACCAGTCAGTATGTTACTCAAAGGAGCAATGCCACGACGTTGATAAACAATAATTTTAGCCGGGTTTTCAAACGGAAAAATCCGGTTATTGAAATGGTGAAAATGGCGAGCGGGCGGCTGCCAAAAGGGTACCCTCATTGTGTGGATAACTCCTCCTACACTTTTTAAGATAGGAAATTGTTCTTTTGCAGATCAATTTTACATATATCAGAAATGTGCATATTGCTAAGGTTTTGATTTCTGATAATTCATGAAAAAAATAGTAGCTTTTGAACTTTGTCATTTTTTGGCAACCCGGTTTGCTGTCACATTGACAGCTTTTCACTTGTCCCATTTATAAAGTTTACAATTCTTCAGTAAAGCTTTTCTAATAATCAACCCAAATTTTAGTGTAAGCCGTGGTAAGAGCGAAATGCAGAGATACGTGTACTTTTAAAGGCAATTACGCATTACTAATCGGTATGTTTAAACAGTGGGTTTGTTTTTAAAAAAATGTATAACCTGAGATATCAGTAGAAATTTAAAGAGTTTGACGGTACCTCTCTACACATAAACTTACACTTGTTATGACTCTATTTCACAAGATGACAATTTGTTTGTTCATTTGTTTGTATCGATAAATTTAGTAGCATATCACCACATAAAGTATTGGGCTTGTGAACAGCATATCCGACTGGGTATTTTGATCATATCAACTGAACTTAATTAGGGCCCCGCAAGGATTTGCGGGTGCCCTATAGTAATCACTATGTCTGTCCGTTCGTCTGTCTGTCTGTCACTCTTCCGTCCACAAATTTTCTGGGTTTTTTTAATAACTTTTTTATGGTTGCCCAATCAAGTTCAAATTTGGTATATTAGTTCAGTAGGCAGAAATTTCATATTTTGATGCTATGTTTGGTTCTCTATGTCTTCTGGTTTGGAGCTGGGGTGGTGGGGTAGATTCTTTAACTATGCATAAGAATGAATGGGCAAAGAGAGATAACTGCTGAACATGTTACCATTGTATACTTGGAAGGCTGTGCAATATTTGTCCTTTAGGATTAATTAACCTTCCACAGGAAGAAAATCCTAAGTTTTATCTTTATCTGTCACATTGAAATTAATTACTGCACTGCCTTTGTCTGCAAATGAACTTTGTTTTGAAGTTAAGGTCAAATTTGAATGATTTGTAGTATCGTGTACATTCTTTGAAATATGGATTTAAAATATAATATTCATACTATTTTTGGTTAAAATACCGTACACAATGATTTATGATAACTTTATTGAATTCTAAAATCAAGATATATATTAAGATATCTTTTTTCATCATTTTATTTTTTAATTATTTATTTCATTTTTTTCTGCCTTAATGCTGTTAATTTTAACAGGTAATAATCCCATTTGCTCATTTCTGAAAAAAAAATCTTATTGCAAATTTAGAAGAAAAGGATGAGAGAGTAGAACAATTAATCCCCTGGGATTAAGTATCTTGCCTGCTGCAGAAAATTTAGAGGCTTATCTCTATCTGTCATATGAAGATTAATGAACACCTTTGTCTGCAACTGATGTTTGTTTTGAAGTTGAGGTCAGCCCTGGGTGATACAATGTATTAGCATTCACTGAAGGCTTGCATTTTATAAATGAAGGATGGAATTCAAAGTTTTTTTCACTTCTCTATATTAATTGTCATAACGGGGCCATAACTGACTGGTCAGGTTTCTAGTTTTTTTTTAAAATATACCTTTTATCCAAAGTTCCATTTCTTCGTCTATTTACCTTAAATATCACTTATTAATCATGATTTCTGTCAAAATCAAGTGATATTGTGCTTATTTGAAAAGAAAAAACCGTAATTCAAGGTGTAGTGAGCCAATTGTTTTCCCCTGAACTTTACTAGACTGTGAAGTACGACCCGAGGCATGTTAAACAAGCATTGACCATCTGGCTGATTACGTAATGGCGAACACACTGATTGAACTTTGCTTAAGTAAACGATTGATAGCAATTAAGAGATATGGTAATTCACTGAATTAAGAAATGAAGATAATAATTTTTCTATTGATCGACGTATCAAAGAAAAAATTGACCGGAAAACTTCATCAATGCGTGTATCTTCATTTCTTATCATTTAATAAAACATTTTCAAATAAAAAAATGTGAAGTGTCATTGATCAAAAATGTAAATAATGTAAATGAAGCGGCGCGTATGAATACAAAACAACAACAGCAACAATATTCAAAATGGATGCGCCTTCAGCTGATGCAGAGCTACTGGATTAAACACAAATAGTGAGTTAAAATCTGAACCGGCTAAATTGAAAACGAAAGGAAAATACATGCGATAGCTTGTGATATCATTCACTGTGCAGAAAAACTCGTATTAATTAAAAACTAGTTTTCATGTGAGATCGCTGGAATATGCAACTGGACATAACCATCCAAGGAAAAGCGATCGTGGACAAAAATAGCTGATATGTCGACAAAGAATAGTATGTATATTAAGCGACTTTTGTAAACTTTGTGGTAACTAGATAGCCAGTGATGTACTTAAATGGTATATATATTATCTGCCGCTTGGAATTCACCGAAGGAGTTGATGCATTAGGCCTACTCATAGCTTTTCTTTACGACGCCTATTTTGATGACCGATCATCTACGTGTGTAAATTTAATAATTATCCTTACCAAATTTGAACAGCAGTGTTGCCGTGAAAGTTTATATGCCTTAATGTTCGTTATAATATTGAAATCCATAAAAGGAACAGCCAGCCTCGCTGTAAATGTTGATAGATCTCAAGCAGACGAAATCGTGAGAAGACGCTTAATTTTCTTTTTCGTGAATCAAACAAAGTGTTTTGTTTATTTTTGAAGGTTAAACTTTCAAGTTTTTATATTCACATGTTTGCATTTTGTTTGCTGACAATAAAACAGACACAACTTTACATTTTGTTGACAGTGTTTATCTTGGAAATTCCCGTTCTATAAATAGTGTTAGATCAGAGCAGTTGAGAAAAGTTGATCCGGCGAAAATTTTATTGATGCAGGTATCAAAGAAATTTTTCAACCAATCAGAAGCGCCGATATCTCATCAAACGAATAAATATTAAATGATTTATGAATCATATACATGTTGTTTTTTTTTTAACATTTATTGATTCATTATAAACAAGTATATATAATCATATCAGAAAATAGCATATGGTGAAAACAGATTTAGAATATATATCAGGTTTTTATGAACTAAAAATGTACACTGTATATGTATATGACTTAATCAGAAAAAAGGGAAAAAAATCAACATATGTTGAAAAAAACGTATACGATATATATCAATTTTTTTTTAAAATAAAGATACTACATGTACACCGTACGTACATTTATACATGTATGTGTTAAACAGAAAAATGTAAAAAAAAATCCTTGCATTGATAATTTACATGTGATTTTTCTGACCCACACATAACAAAGGGTTTCACTATCATCAGACAAAGTCTGTGTCCATGTAAGAAACCCTTGTATACAACAGAGGGACTGTCTCTCTCGGAGGGTGCGCGTCTATAAACATATATATACATACATAATAAATATAAGCTTAAATAAATATTTAAAGGATAAATGCATATTCATAATAAAAATGCAACATTTTGAAAAAAAGTTTCTCTTCTTTCATTTGATGTAAAAAAGATAGAACTGAACAATATGATAAAGTATTCTCTTTAATATACATTCTTAATGATTGACTTGTTTCTTCTTAGTTTTCAACTCTACAAAACATTTTATTTTTGTAAATTCTGAATGCAATAAATGAGAGGAAGATATTATAAAGCTTTGTTGTTTTGTTATCATCAACAAAAAAAACCAACAATGACATTTTTCCAAACAATATTAAAATTTAAGCATTGGCTTGCCATATGCCAAACATGTTTTACATTTACACAATCAAAAATTAGATGCTGTGCATTTTCTATCTCGGTTCTACATATTTTGCATTTGTTATTTACCCCTTTATTCCACTTACTAATTAACATATTATTACTTAGTAAATTGTTTAGAAGTTTACAATTAAATTCCGCAATACTTTTATGTTTGACATTTTTAATTTTGTTGGAATATATAAGGAATCATTCTTTGAATATAATGAGGTGATAATTTCGGTCGAGGTGTGATCAAATCCAATAAAGCCCGAAGGGCTTTATGATAGATTTGATCACACCCAGACCGAAATTATCATCTCATAATATTCAAAGAATGATTCCTTATTACTTATATTTATATAATTTTAAGCCATCGTACCATTATATATTTTAATGATAGATAAGCAAACCCCGCTGGCGCCTCGATTTGGCGTCATTTGTATTATGGGTTATATAGTACAAAATCGATACGTAGTGTTATCACAGGCGAAGACACTGAAAAATGTGAATATATTGATTTCCAAACTTCCTTATCTGGGATTTGGAAATCCCTACCAAGCTTTCCTTGTGAAATTGGACTTTGAAATTTGAGCTTTACAAGCTTCGAATAAAAACATTTAGTTTTGTATTTTTCGTCATTCTGTTGCATTTTGTTATAGGGGATTTTAGAAAAATCATACATGAATTCAAATTTCTTAAACACTTTTTGTATTATTTTATACTCGCAGATCCAATTGCTCTTTTTGTTTAACCTATCAAATATATCTCTTGTACTTTTTCATTTACCGTTTTCTTTAAAGATGTCTTTAACATACAGTACTCCGCTTTTAATCCATTCATCAAAACATATCATATACATGTTCATACATAACATACAGTCATTTTTACAGATGTATGTTGAGAGTTGTTGTTTTTTAAATATGAAATTATACTTTACATGCTGATGTGAATACGTTCAAAACTCTCTTTCTCTCTCTCTCTGCTACAATAAAGTCTTCTTCAAAATCAATAGAAATTCATCCTTTTTAGCGAACGTTGTTCATTATGTTAGGACGTCTTTTGAATGTTCAATTTATGTCTTTTTTCAATATAGTAGGAAATATCGTGAAATTTTCTAGACTATGGCCTAAAGCAAAACAAAATATTTCACGTTTCTTTACTAAAGTGCAAAGTTTACTAAAGTGCAAAGTCCCAACATTATAAGTAATCCCATGCAAGTTTAATTTTTTAATGCATGTAATTACCAATGCCACAAATATCATACAATTATGGACTGTATTGTATGTCGCTTTGTGGTTATATGGACCCATGTGAAGTGATATCGACCGAAGACTCAAAACATCATATTGACCTGGCTTGCGTGTTCGATATCACTTTTGCCTCTTAGGTCGATATCTCTTTATATGGGCCCATAAACCACATACTGACCGTACAATCACAGCCAAAATATGATATTATTTAGAAAGCTAGCATCAGTTTTAAAGCAAAAAATCTTACACACTGAAAAAATCGAAACTTACTATATGAAGTCATTTGTCTCTTGATTACACACTGAGTGAACAGATAGTAGGCTATCAATCGCAGTTTTTTAAGCATTGGATCATTTTTGAAAGATAGTCTCATAACTGCAGCGGTAAGTGCATACAAATTATCTTTAACGTATGAAACTTTGTATGCACACACCGCTGCAGTTATGAGACTATATCTTTCAAAATATAACGTTTCAATGCTTATACTTACATTTTTAACTTCTTGCTCTGTCTGCAAATGTGATTAAAATTTTTATTATATCCTAAAGGTAAGTTAATTTATGGTCAAGATCTAGTAAATGAAATGTGCCTACAGGTTAATAGAATTCTTTCAATGATGTTTCTTTGAAAGGGTGTACCAGGACTAAATGATTTGGTAAACACAATGAAAATCAAGTTTTAAACTGTTGTTTTCAGGGAGATGTGAAGGAATTGATTAAAAAATTTGTCCATTTTTGAATAGATAACGTATGTTTATTTATGTTCATGGAGAAATGTGTTATTAAGTCCAGTGATGAGCCTGTCGATGCCGGTTCTGAAATCTAAATAAAACGCTTCTACTGACCACGGTGCGTCAGATCATTAGTATGCACTTAATCGCATTTACTTATAAGAGTAGTAGAATAATGCTGATTCTGAAACAGTTTAAGCCCCTCCCCCAATGCTATATAACAATACTATTTATGTAAATGAAATGGAAGGCGCAAAATAATTAGTTTAATTAATTAACATAAATTACCACACTGCTACATTACTTTGACACTGCATAATGATTAACTTTACTACTGTATAAATAATCAACAGAAGAACCCATCTCTCTAAGACGGTGCATAATATTATGATGTGTAAATGAAAATAAAAGGCTCACTATTATAATCTTACCAAAGGCGCAAAATACATGTACTATTTATGTAAATGAAATGGAAGGCGCAAAATAATTAGTTTAGTTTAATTAATTAACATAAATTACCACACTGCTACATTACTTTGACACAGTTTAAGCCCCTCCCCCAATGCTATATAACAATACTATTTATGTAAATGAAATGGAAGGCGCAAAATAATTAGTTTGTATAAATAATAACAAAAGGCTCACTATTATATTCTTACCGAAGGCGCAAAATGATTTACAGTGCATAATATTAGGATGTATAAATAATAACAAAAGGCTCACTATTATATTCTTACCGAAGGCGCAAAATGATTTACATCTCAACAGGGGGCTTTTAATGTGATGAATACTAATATAATATAAATAAGCTATATGGTTATCAGCAGCAGAAGACATCATTTAACTTCTATTTCAGGCAGCTTATGATCTCACAGCCTTATATTGAGACGTATAAAAATAGAAAGTAAAAATAATGCTGTCACTCTCTTCAACATATACACCACAACATTTCTTATAATATATAAGACAGATATTTTTATGTTTTATTCACATTGTTCATCTACCATCGCCGAGTGTGGTCTTCTTCATTTAAACAAAAAATGGACAGTGTTGCAGTTGTAACTAACTTAGTCGAGACTGTGTATGATGAAGACTGTAAAAAATCATTTAAAAAAGAAAAACTAAAATTTCTCCTGGTTTATATATTTTCTACTGTTGTATTGGTACTCGTATGCATCAATACAGTTCTTTTGGAGGATAAGGGAAGTGCTGTAAATACACCAATGTCAAGTTACATTCAGTGGAAGTGTGAAAACTTTACATACAACCAACCTCCTTTAAGATGTGATTATATCGACAAATATCCACTAACTGAAGAAGTGTATGTAAGGATTTGTCAAGTGGATGGAAATATTACAATAGATATTCGCCAAGTTGAAGATGAAAGAGAGACTAAAAAAGGCATTAGACTTAACAAAATGCAGTGGCAATATTTAAAGACTTCAATTGACCATATAGATTCTTCCATTTTAAAAATGAGTCATGTAGATAATTCTTGAGCAATACTGGTAGTGGAAACATGTATCACTGATGTTTCATAAAATGGGATAATAAAGTATTAAAACCCAAATTGTGATTGATTTTCTTTTTCCTCCTACAGAGGATAGTGTATTTATTCATCCCTAACGAGGCCTTAAAACTTATTGTTATATAAACAGTTCAACTTCAAATTTTTAATCTTTAAACTATGGATATTCAACATAAATATTTTAAATTATTAGTCAATTTATGCATTGACAATCTCTGGGATCGCATTATTAAAATATCTTCCGACAATTGTACTGGATGTGAAATAGACCATCCCTCACAAGTGGAACATTCCTGTTTAATGGATTCTTTACAAATGAAATTAATCGTGAATTTTGAAATTGCATACATGTGGCTTGACATTCGGAAAATTTTAAAACATATGATTTACAATTATGAATGTGAGCGAGGAGAGGTAAAAACATTATGGAATTTTATGAAAACATACAGTTCTACCGATTATTGGAAGAATGGGTTATTCTTGAAAATGGAACAGCAGGCTAAATATCATTACATTTGATAAATAAAGCTATGAGTGAGAAAGAGAAGACTCAATTTTTGGAGGAATACTACTACAACATACAAAATCCAGCAGCTTATACAACACCAGATAAACTTTATCAAGCCTTGAAATCAAACAAGTCTTTCAAATTTACCAAGTATTTTATTTCAAAATGGCTTAGGAGGCAAGACGCTTACACATTACAACGTCAAGTGCGTAAACCCAAGAAATTACCAAACATTCGAGTAAGCGGCATAAATGTTCAATGGAGTATGGATCTCATGGATGTGCAGAATTTGTCAAAAGAAAATGATGGTGTTAGATTTTTATTGATATTAATTGATTCTTTTTCAAAGTATTTGCGGATAGTGGCCCTAAAACAAAAAACGGCTGCAGTGGTTTTGAATGGAATTCAGCAAGTTTTTGAATCGGGAGTTCAGTGTAAGAAACTAAGATCTGATCGTGGATCTGAGTTTCGTAATAATCTGTTAAGAAACTATCTACAAAAAAAAGGAGTTCGTTTGTTTTTTGCCAATCAAAATTCAAAGGCTTCGATTGCAGAAAGAGTTATTAGAACAATTCGCGGTAGACTGTATCGCTATTTTCAAAAAAACAGAACTCACAGATATATAGACGTTTTGTCTGATATTGTTGACAATTACAATTCTACTCCACACAGAAGTCTTAACGGATTAGCCCCAAACAAGGTTACAAAGAAAAACGAAGCAGATGTTTGGGCTGTACTTTACCTTAAGAAGTCTAAAACGATAAAAAAACCAAAACTTAATGAAAAAATTGAAAAACAACGTACAATTAAATATCGATATAAGATAAACGATATGGTGAGACTTTCTCATTTAAAACATGTCTTTCGTAGGGGATATAATCAACAATTTACAGGTGAAGTCTTTAGAATAGCTAAAAGATTCCATATACAAGGAATTCCATTCTATAAAGTGAAAGATTTTAATCAGGAAGCAATTGAAGGGGATTTTTATGAAAACGATTTACAAAAAGTTGATAAAAATGAAGAATCTTTATGGATGATAGAGAAAATAATTCAAAAGAGGAAACGCAAAGGAGTTACAGAGCTTCTAGTGAAATTTGAATCTTGGCCAGAAAAGTTTAATCAGTGGATCAAAGAGTCAGATATTGTCGATTTGAGTAAAACGTAAAATGGAAAAATATATTTTTGTGAAATCAAGTGACTGTTTAAACTATTATCCAGATAACAAACCGTACAATTTTAAAATTCATCTTGAAAATGTGATTGATTTACATGGATATTGGAAAATTGGAATAACTGAATTTTATTCGATGACAGTATCAAAAAGGAAAACCATTAATCAATCAACAAATGAAGCAGTTATATCGTATATTAATAAGCCCTTATATGTGTATTCAGATGTTTGTGATTTCTCAAGTGTTGGTGGACAAGTGCAACCTCTATTAAGAATCATTCAAGCAGATCCTTCTTCTGGATGGAATGAAAATTTTTATCCAATATACTATATACCTTTGAGAGTCAATAACCTATCCGATATACATTTCTATTTAAGGGATGATACTAGTTCATTGGCCACATTCCTTGATTCAGACGTGTGGATGACACTTCATTTGATTCGATATCCATTTTAATCATGAGTGCATACAAAACGCTCTATGTACCTGATCCCCAAAAATGGACTAACTTTTATTTGCAAATTCATAGAGTGAGTCCATATGCCGACCATACAATGAAAGGCTATCAGCGTGGTGGTGGATTGCGAAATAAAACATCTCCTTTTATGTTGTCGATTGACAAACATGCCATTGATTCAAATGATAAAAATATAAAACTAAACGTGACTTCTCCTGCGGAGCAGGTCGTTGACCAGGCAAAAAGTGAAGTGAGGCGAGAGACAAGTATTAAAAACGCTAAAACAACTCCTAAACGACGCATTCAGGAATCACCCACTGCAAAGAACGGTCCTAAATTAAAGAAGACAAAAGTCGTTAAATTAAAATCAGACGTATTTGGATTACATTAAATCATGTCGATTCTATCAGCTGATGGATTTAGAGAAGCAATGCCTAGTCAACTCTCTCTTTTTGACATTCCACCGACTCAGACTGCTGTAGAGAATATTTATTTTCAAGATGTACGACCTGTTTCTCAGATAACCGGAAGCTCACCAATTGAATTTCTTCTTTCTGCACAAAATGGAATGGACTATATCGACTTGAAAAGAAGCAGGCTTTATGTTAAACTGAAAATAATTAATGGAGATAATGCTTTAACTGATGCTGATGTTGTCGGTCCAGTTAATTTACTGCTGCAATCACTTTTTAGTGAAGTAGATGTATCGATGCAAAACAAACCCATCAACAGTTCAGGAGCGCATTATCCTTATCTAAGTATGCTAAACACTCTTTTGAGTTATGGTTCTGATGCAAAGTCATCCCAATTGTCATCTCAGTTATGGGAAAGTGATCATGCAGGTGACTTTGATGATGCCAACGCCAAAAACGGGAAAAATTCTGGATTATTAAAAAGGGCGGCATTAACTAAGTCAAGCAAAACTATAGATCTAGAAGGTCCTATTATGCATGAACTTTTTCAAATGGATAGATTCATTTTGAATCAAGTAGGGATATCTCTGAAACTTTATCGAACTCGACCTGAGTTTTGCCTCATGTCAACAACCGCAACAGGAAAAAACTACAACATAAAACTGGAAGAAGTCATTTTCCGCGTATGCAAATGCAAGATAAATCCAGCTGTGATACTAAGTCATGCAAAAATGTTAGAAAAGACTACTGCCAAATACCCATTCAAAAAAAGTGTAGTGAAAATGTACAATTTAGCAACGGGCTTGCTAAATGCTTCTTTTGAAAACATGTTTTCCGGAACAAGACCAGATAGACTTTGCATTGCCTTTGTATCTTCCAAGGCAGTTGCTGGAGATTTTACAAAAAATCCATATAACTTTCAACATTTCAACATCACACAGATAGGATTATACAGCGATGGAACCCCTGTTGGTAATACACCAATGAAATTGAATTTTAATGCTGCAAATGGGGACAGCATTGTCTCTGCTTATGTTAATTTATTTGATAACACGTCAAAATGGCTTTTTGATGCTGGTAATGGCATTGCTAGAAAACAATTTTCAGAGGGAGGGAACGTGATATTTTGCTTTGATTTGGAGCCCACCTTTGAACAGGGAGAGTATCTAACCTTACTTAAACAGGGAAATGTACGCTTAGAGGTGCAGTTTGGTGAGGCTCTTCCAGAGACAGTGACAGCCATTGTCTGGGCTCAGTATTCAGCGCTCTTTGAAATAAACGAGGCTAGGGATATTATTTCTTTCTAAAGAAATGTCTGCTCTTAGTAATGTTCAACTAAAATGTATGATTGAATGTGATCCGCTGATGAGTGAAAATGTGCTGGGAGTCTTTCCGGCAGATCAGATAACAAGACTTAACACTTATAAAGGACTCATAGTAAATACCAAACCGAGTGGGCATGAAGGTGAACATTGGCTCGCCGTTTACAATGATGGCAAAAGTATTGAAATATTTGACAGTTTTGGAGAACCAAATGAAAAATATTCAATTGATTTTAAAACAAATAGCAATAATGTCAATTATAACAAAGCATCTATTCAGTGTCATGATACATTTGTGTGTGGTCATTATTCTATATTCTATCTGTTTTTTAGAGTAAGGGGCTTATCTTTTCAAGAATTTATGAGTTTGTTTTCACCTATTTGTAAAATGAATGATGAATATGTAGTCAGATTTATTACGCATACCTTTTCATTTTGTTTAACCAATCATTTGTAGCATATAACTCCAGTTATCACAATAAATATATGTATTGTAAATAATATTTTCATTCTTCACTTTGGAACGATGGCGAGCATAGAAAATGAGCTGATGACAAAATTTAGAGCCAACAGCAATATTATCGTCACAGGTCAATCACATGCTGGCAAAAGCACGTTTGTTTTTTCCCTTTTGAAACAGCTTCACATGTTTGAATCTAATATTAGACATGTCCTTTATGCTTATGGGATATGGCAATCATTGTTTGAACAGATGGAGAAAGAAATTAATCATATTACTTTTTATCAGGGAATTCCAGATAAGGAGATCTTGGAACAATTTACGAGAGACTATGGAAATATTATTCTCGTGCTGGATGATGTCATGGCTCAGGGAATGAATAATGAAGATTTAATGAATTTATTTACAACTTATTCACACCATATGGGAATAACTGTTTTATTTCTGCTGCAAAATATATTTCCACCTGGAAAGTACATGAGAACGGTTTCCTTAAATGCCCATTACATTATTTTGTTTAAAAACTCTAGAGATGAGCAGCAGGTAAAAACTCTAGGTAGGCAGATATTTCCCAACCAATCAAAGTACTTTATGGATGCATATAAGAAAGCAACGAGTGAGCCATATTCGTATTTATGTGTAACGCTCTATCCAGGTACAGCTGAAAAATATCGTTTATCTTCTAAAATATTTCCGAAAGAGGAAACTATAATATATTTACCCATGTAAAGTAATGACTTCATCTGTGCAAAAGCATATAGATTTTCTTAAACTGTTGGCGACCACACATAAGAAACAGAGAATTCAACTACTTCACACCATTAGCGGGAGCCAGTTGGACGTGCTCGTGGAAACTGTGTACAATATTTTGAATGGCGTTTGTCCGCTAACGAAAACAGAAGAACAGAGCTTAAAAAAACACAAAACATTGCTGAGAAAAGTTGTTGATAAAAAACTAAGTAATCGCATTAAACAAAAGATTTTCTTACGCATACAACGTATAATACCAACGTTTTTGTCATCAGTACTTAGATATTTATCTTCTAATGGCAAAAGAAGTGGTGCTAGTTCCAAAAGAAAAATATCAAAAGTTACTTGAAAATCAAGAAAGAATATCAAATAGTGAGTTTGAAAACAATGATCTTAACTTTATCGGTAAAGATGAAAAGAAAAACAATAGTAAACTAAAAGATGACAATGCAGATTTGAAACAGGAAAAAACAGTAAAAACAGACGTAGAATGGGTGGAGCCAAGTATAAGTCCAACCACTAAAGATCTTAGAGGTGTAGATGACACAAAAGCGAGCGCACCAGACGATAGAGAGGATCAGAGCATGAAAAACCTTAACTCAAATATTTCCACCAATGACAGTGCCAACTTGGTTGTATATAAAACACCTGCAAACATTGTAAAGCGTCAGAAGACATCGGCAAAGAACATTTCAAGAAAAGGATGGTTGAGGTATAAGTGAACAGAATAATGGATGTTGTTGATAAAAAGTTTCAATGTACAGATTGTGGGAAAAGTTATAAGCGGAAGTCGGACCTACATAGACATTACAGAACAAAAAAGGAAAAAATAACTTGTTCAATTTGCAATCATCAATTTAATAGGAAGGATAATTTTAACACTCACGTAAGGCGCTTTCATGGAGCAATACAAGCTCGTCAGTATGGTGGAAAAGCATCAACTTTATTAAAAGAAAGCTCCAAACCTTTGAGTAAACCGCCTGAAAACTCTGATTCTTCCGAAGAAAACTCCAATCATCCGAATGAAAATGAAATTTCACAAGCAATCAATGGATCTGGTACGTCAATCAAAATAAAACCGAAAAATCATGAAAAATTTGATTTTCTAGTGTTTTTTTCAAACATTCAGGAGAAAATTCAAAACTTAATAGTTTCCCACTCTCCAAAGAAAAAGGGATTAAAATGGTATCTTGTTACAAGGGTAGAGTTCAGCAGAGAAAAAGGACGGAGAAGTTGAGCGAGCAATTCCACATTTTCGTAGTATTACATATCGACATTTATCTTCCGATGAATTTAACATGCATTTTTTAAATGAAGCTTTCCAAAAAATGTTTGCCTCTAAAGAAGAATTTATAATGAAAGGTTCTGACTGGATTTTTTCAAAAGTGATTTATCTTGAAATTTGTTATGCAATTTATTCACCACTAAAAGGTGGAAATTACATCAAAGAACCCATGGAATTGCAGAGGAGCAGGTCTTTAGTAAACATAAAAAATAATGATCAAAAATGTTTTCTGTATTCAGTTTTAGCAAAGCTTTACCCTGCAAAGCACAACCCTTCCAGACTGTGTCATTACCTACAGCATACTAATAAACTAAATATGAATGGAATTCAGTATCCAGTTCACCTGTCTCAAATACCCAAATTTGAAAATCAAAACGACATTTCGATAAATGTATTTGGATACGAAGATAAGGAAATTTTCCCAATGCGCATTACAAAATCAAAAAGGAAGTCACATGTTGATCTGCTTTATTTAAAAAAAACAGTGTTCTTTTTCACTATTGTCTGATTAAAAACTTGAATCGATTTTTGTACCGAACAGAGGGTGGAAGAGGTGGACATGCACATTATTACTGCCCATATTGTTTGCATGGATTTTTGGAAAAAAAGAACTTAAATAAACACATTGACTTTTGTATGTCTCTCGGAGAACAAAAGATAGAAATGCCAATACCAGGAGAAAATGATATTCTGAAGTTTACTGAAATTGCAAAGCAGTTGCGTGTACCGTTTATAATTTACGCCGATTTCGAAACATATGTAAAACCAATTTATACTTGTGATCTTGATCCAAACTCATCTCACACTTGCAATTTATCTACCTTTGAACCTTGTGGATATGCTTATCATATTGTATCTACAGACAAAAGGTATTCTTAATCACCAGTTGTCTACCGTGGTGACAATATTGTGGAAACGTTTTTAAGCAATTTACTGGAGGAAGAAGATAGAATTTTGCATATTCTGCGTAGGATAGAACCAATGCATATGACGATTGACGATGAAAACTTATTTGAAGCAACTACACATTGTCATCTTTGTGGTTTAAAGTTTCAAAACAGATTTGATAAAGTAAGAAATCATGATCATGTCACGGGGGAATTTTTTGGAGCTGCGCATAACGACTGTAACTTGCTTTTTAGGCAGGTGGAATTTATACCAGTAGTATTACACAATCTCAGGGGTTTTGATGCACACTTGATTATGCAAAGAATAGGTCGATTCAAGAACAGACGTCTAAACGTTATAGCCAACACAAATGAACGTTATATATCATTTTCAATCTCAAAGCTGAGATTTGTTGACTCTTTTCAGTTTCTTTCCACATCTTTAGACAATTTGGTTAAGAATTTGAAATCCAGTGGGGAACACTATTTTGTTGAATTCAACAATCATTTTAAGTCCCAACAAGAGAGAGATCTTTTATTGCAGAAGGGAATTTATCCTTACTCTTTCTGTACGGATGCTTCAAAGTTCTTAACAAAAGAACTTCCTCCAAAGCAGGAATTCTACAATACTATTACCAAAACTCACATTTCAGAAGAAGAGTACAAGCATGCTGAAAAGGTATGGAAGGAGATGAATATTCAAACAATGGGAGAATATCATGATTTGTATGTTTTATGTGATGTATTGCTTTTGGCTGATGTATTTGAAAGATTCAGATGTGTGTCTATGAAGAGCTTTGATTTAGATCCAGCGCAATACTATACTCTTGCTGGTATGTGTTGGAGTGCTTGTTTGAAGATGACTGGTGTTGAACTAGAATTATTGACTGATTTTGAACAGTATCAAATGATAGAGCGTGGTATACGTGGTGGTGTTGCAATGATGACCATGCGCCATGCTGAGGCTAATAACTGTTACATCCCAGAAAGTTATGATCCAAGTAAGCCAAACGTATACCTTGGATATTTTGACATGAATAATTTGTATGGTGGAGCTATGGTTGAACCCCTACCTGTTGGCAATTTTTGCTGGTTAAGTGAAAAGGAAATTTTAGAGCTTGAAATCTTGAATGTAGATAAAAATGATAAAACGGGATATATTTTAGAGGTTACTTTGGAATATCCAGCTCATTTGCATGATTGTCATAACGATCTACCGTTAGCACCAGAAAAGCTTTCTATTAAAGTGGAGGATTTGTCACCTTACTGCCTCAAGCTCTTCAAAAGACTTCATAAACAAAAAATTGGAGGAGAAATATCACAGAAGTTGGTTCCAACCCTTCGAAATAAGGACAAATATGTTGTTCATTATAGAAATCTTCAATTTTATCTTCAGCATGGACTTGTTTTAAAAAAAATACATCGAGCAATAAGCTTCGATCAGAGGGCATGGCTCAAACCTTACATCGAGTTTAACACTAGAATGAGACAGCAAGCGCAGAATGACTTTGAAGTGTCACTTTACAAAGCCTACAACAACATTGTTTTCGGGTATGTTACATGTAAGAAATCATCATGCTAATTGTATCTTCGATCGTTTTACATCTTGCTGAATATATATTTTTATTTTATACCTAATTTTAGGAAAACCATGGAAAACATTCGAACTAGACTGAATTTCAACCTTGTACATACGAAAAAGCAACTCCAGAAGCTTGTCAGCAAGCCCAGTTTTGAGACCTTCAGCATTTTTAATAAACATCTTGTTGGAGTTAAAAACAAGAAAGTAAAACTTTTGTTAAACAAGCCTATTTATACTGGGATGACAATATTGGACCTCTCCAAACTCTTCATGTATGAATTTCATTATGATTTCGTAAAACGAGAATTTGGGGAGAATGCAAAATTGCTAATGACTGATACGGACTCTCTCTTTTACAGGTAAAATAAAGCAATAGATTACTTAAACAGTAAAAATTCGTATAAATATTGTGAAAATGTTAAGTATTTTTTTTTCCTCTTAGGTTTGAAGTACGAGATCTTTATGTGGAGATGCATAAACATCTAGATTTGTTCGACACTTTCAATTATCCTACAGAACATTTTCTTTTTAGTGAAAAAAACAAGAAAGTGGTTGGTAAAATGAAAGATGAAACAAATGGTATGTAGTGATTCAATCATAAGAAAACATTTTTTTTCTTGAACTAAACATCTAGCATATGAATTTATATATATATATTTTTTTGACAGGGAATCCAGTGAAGGGATTTATAGGCTTACGCGCAAAAATGTATTCTTTTATCATTCACGATGAAAAACGGAGTGAAGTCAAGAAAGCCAAAGGTGTTTCCAAATCTGTGGTTAACAAAGAACTCTCGTATGAATTGTACCTGGACTGTCTTTTTAGTGATGAAATGGAGAGACATCAAATGCGTTCAATTCGAAGTGAAAACCATAATCTTTATCTCAAATCTATAAACAAAATATCTCTCTCACCATTTGATGATAAACGATACTGGTTAGCGCCTCATGGGGTTGAAAGCTATTCGTACGGACATTTTAAAATTATGAATGAATGAAAAGGACAAACTTTGTTTTCCATAAATTTATTGCAATAAATGTTTATAACATATTATTTTCTTCTTTTTTAGTTAGATGATAAGTTCATCGTCACTGTCATCAAGCGGAATCGCACGCTTTTTTAGCTCAACTCTCCGCTTCTTAGGCGGAGCAATAGTAATCTGAAACATATTTCATGTATCTTAAGTCATTCATTTCAAATATAGTATTTCTTATTTTTTAAATCCTAATTTAAGTAAAAAGAAAATTATAAAGTAAGTAATAACTAACCAAAGGTGGACTTGGTGGAGATGCCAAATTTCGCAAGAGGTCCGTGCCGGCCTTTATGTCCTCTCTAATGACCCATAGGGCATCAAAGACGTCAAGTGGGAGGGAGACTTGTTTCCCTTTATGATTGTCTTTTTAAAAAGAAAAAAAGTAAATGTTAGTTATTTACAATGTTCATAGAGGTATTACTCGTTGGTGCATTGGTTGATATAAGTTTGATATATATTTTATACTAAGTTGTTTAAACAAAAATTAATAATTTAACTACAATCATTCAAATTTTTATTAAAGTGAAATGTTGAACGATTGGTTACAGAATTTTTAAATACAAATAAGGTATGTTTTAAATTTTATGATTTTTAAATTGAGAGAGAGAGAGAGAGAGAGAGAGAGAGGGGGATTTTAAATTTTATCCTGTGCGTAAATATAGTCATTTCTATAGAGGAGTCAAAACTTAATACTTTATAACAGCCCAACTTTTAAATCTTTGATTCAATATATTTTTTTAAACTATGATAAAGATAAATTCTTACCCTGTACGTGAATGTAGACCTTTCCTCTGAAGAATGTCATTTGAAGGGCATAGTGCCCTTTCCTGTATTGATCACTCTCTTTTAGAGTGAATTGGGGAGTTTCTCCATCTGGAGACAATTCTGTTTCAAACCTCACTGTGCTTGTTGCTGCCATTTCCAATCACAATAAAAAAAAAAGATCTTTGACGAGATGTACAGAAACAAAGTTTTTTCAACCCATTATATAGGAAGATGTTTTTTTATTACACATCTTTGTTTTTGATCTTCAGATGATAGATCGATTTAATATGAAATGAAATTGTCAATCATATACACTTCTGCATTGTCTCACGATCACACACAACCACCCCTTTTGCCCATTAAATGTCCTAATATGTTAATTTGATGATAAATGATGTCACGATTTGTTAGAGATCGAGAATCAATTTGAAATAATTTTGGAAAGATATATACATTTTACATACATGTACAAATGAAATGAAATAACCAATCATATATATTTCCTTAATTATGTCTCACCATCACACAGCAGCATCCATTTTACCCATTAATGTCCTAATATATTAATTTGATGATGAACAATGTCACGATTAATTAATGATTAATAATGTCACGATTTATTTAAGTGTATCTATTTAATGATGATTAATAATGTCATGATTTATTTAAGTGTATCTATTGAAAATATTTTTAGAAAAATACATGCATTTTTTATCAGCTAGCATAAAAGTAATTGCATTAATTCAAAGAAATCAAGTAGAATAAATTTACAACTTTGTCATAAATGGTGAATTAATTTGGCACATGTAGGAAATAATAGAGCAAGAAATCTTCAATTTTAGAGATTAAAACTAAATAAATTTATCAAACTAGATTTCATTAATGTATTTAAATTTCTTCAAGAAATGTAATCATTAATTACAGCAGTTGAAAACCTGCGTATATTTAAAGGGTGCACATTTCAATTTCAAACTTAAACGCAAAATGGGGGATTATCCAGTGTATGCAGAATCTCGTGTGTGTCCGTATGACAAAAAGCACATTATAAGGACGGAGAGATTCCCCCGTCATCTCATCAGGTGTGGGAGAAGTAATCCTGCTCGGGCTCACCTATTCAAGGCGTGCGAGTATGACTTTACCCACAAGATTAAAAAAAGTGAGGGGCGCACTTTCTGCAAGGAATGTGAGGAATATTTGTCCTCTGTAAAGGCAAGAGAGGAGTTTTGCAAAGGGGGGAATACCACCCTCCCCCAGTATAAGGAGCTCAAAATTGATGGGGAAAACTGGGAAAAAGAATATAATCAATAAAGTAAGTAGAAGACATTTTATACTTATGTAAAATCAATACTGTACAGCAGCGAAAAAAGGGGGGGGGTCGACGTCTATGCTGTATTAGTAGATAGAAACGAATACTATATATAAGTAGATTATATGTTTTGGTTTTTCTTTTCCCTGTATAGTTTCAGTGAAGGAACTACAAATCACAGCTGGGACTGTCCTGAATATCCTGAATATCAGCACTCATCACTAGTAATTTGTAAAAAAAAATGTACAATCATTAAAAGATTATAAATTTGAAAGAATTGCATCATTGTTGCTGTTAGTCTAGCTAGTTGTATGCCTTTTGGTAAACGAATTAGAGTTATCTCACTTTAGGTTAAAAGGTAAATAATTTATGTGTATGAACAGTCAATCGGATCTTCTCGAACCTTTCCGGCAAGCTCGGAAAAACACCTCGAATGTATTAACTAGACGTGCATGACAACCCCCCTTTTTGTAAAACATGATATAAATAGAACACTTTTTTATTCATTTGATTTGTATTTTACTTTATTTCACTTCAAAAATAATTTTCATCGGGTTCGATTTTCAAAAAAAAATAAGCGATAAGCTTACTTTTTATTTCCGGGAAAAAGCGACCTCTAGAATTAACCCATCGATGAATCAGGCGGTACAAAAATGATCACCATCATATTTTATTTATCTTTATGTTTCTTGGCTGTGGGGGGGTTCAACCTTGGGGAAATCTGCAACAATGGAGTCTGTAATTGGCGCGGGGATGGTTTGTACAATGGTTGCATCGACGATGCCTTCTTGCGATTTGCCCATTTTGGGATTGGGGGGGGTGATTGATCTCAGATGTGCGCACAATATACAAGTTATATACGTTGATGACACTAATCTGCTATGCAGCGATGAGTTCATTTTGAGCAAACGAGACATCACCCTGTACATGTTAAATGTGTAAGTAAATTTTTAAGATCTTCTATATTAGTACTAAAATTTCTCACTTTATCTATTTATCTTAGTTTGCAAAGTATGAATGTAAATGATGCAAATTGTTTAAAGTACTGTATAACAGATAAGGATACACTGATCTGTGCAATAATAGAACATGTTTTATTATGTGAGTTTAATTGACTTATTAGATTTAATATTTCAGCACACTTCAACCAGCTCCTCTCCTCTGCCCGCTTCACCTTCCTCGCCTATCAGCACAGTAAGTATTAGTCACTAAATTTTTATTTCTATGAAACATGCAGTTATATTATTATTTCTTTATAAACTTACACTGATCTCATGGTGTGAATCTGTAAAATTATTACTGTAAAACATGTTTTTTTAATATTTCAGCACACTTCAACCAGCTCCTCTCCTCTGCCCGCTTCAACTTCCTCACCTATCAGCACAGTAAGTATTAGTCACTAAATTTTTATTTCTATGAAACATGCAGTTATATTATTATTTTTTAATAAACTTACACTGATCTTACAGTGTGAATCTGTAAAATTATCACTGTAAAACATGGGTTTTTTTGTGCGACTTTAATTGACTGATTCAATTTAATATTTCAGCACACTTCAACCAGCTCCTCTCCTCTGCCTGTTTCACCTTCCTCGCCTATCAGCACAGTAAGTAATAGTATTTGTCACTAATATTTATTTCTAGGAAGCCCACAGTTATATTTCTTGATAAACTTGCACTGATCTTACAGTGTGAATCTGTAAAATTATCCCTATAAGAAAAGATGTTTAATTTATGGGAGTTTAATTGACTTATTAAATTTAATATTTCAGCACACTTCAACCAGCTCCTCTCCTCTGCCCGCTTCACCTTCCTCGCCTATCAGCACAGTAAGTATTAGTCACTAAATTTTTATTTCTATGAAACATGCAGTTATATTATTATTTCTTTATAAACTTACACTGATCTCATGGTGTGAATCTGTAAAATTATCACTGTAAAACATGGGTTTTTTTTATGCGACTTTAATTGACTGATTCAATTTAATATTTCAGCACACTTCAACCAGCTCCTCTCCTCTGCCTGTTTCACCTTCCCCGCCTATCAGCACAGTAAGTATTAGTATTTGTCACTAATTTTTATTTCTAGGAAGCCCACAGTTATATTCCTTGATAAACTTGTACTGATCGTACAGTGTGAATATGTAAAATTTTCCCTATAAGAAAAGATGTTTAAATTATGTGACTTTAATTGACTTATTAAATTTGATATTTCAGCACACTTCAACCACACATGGCTCTTTGACCACGCACACCACCCCCACCCCACCATCTGCTTCAACTTCTTCACATGACGACACAGTAAGAACTAATATTTACTTTTCTATGAAGCACATAGTGTGATTATTATTTCTTTGTTTTCTTTATATTCTTATTTTTTTAATTTGCTTTATAACAGAATGACTCGACTGATGATGATAGCCCCCACATGAGCACTCTCATGACCATTGTCATCAGTAAGTATTCAAATCTGTAATTCTTTTACATTGATTTTTTCCTTAAAAGTGTATGATGGTGATAATGTACAGATAGTGAATGATAAAAAAATAAATGTATTATTATTTTTAATTACCCACATTTCTAGTCCACATGGTGAGAAACATTTATTTTATACAGCATTGCATGTTTATATATATATCCCACCTGTATAAAGTATATGCATATTGTAGATTGCTTTGCTTACTGCAGAAACTAATACATGCTATATTTAGACTGTAATGCCTGCTTTTTTACACTGTAGTAAATTGTGCATCTTATATATAGCATATTAATGCATGCTTTCACTTATGTAGATGTTTCTAAAATTCTCATTATTTTATATTTAACTTTTATTTCAGTTGGATCATTAGCCTCATCTAGTTTAACTGTCATTTTTCTCACTTCAAAATTCTTCTGTTTTTTATATAAAAGAAAATTGGCAATTGAAAAAGCAAGAGCGGAGAGGGATAATTTTGAAACTTATACAATTAGAAATCGATTATTTAATTTCGAAGATGATGATGATGATGAAGTCACCCATTTCTACTCTGAAATTTAAACTACTATGCATGATCTCATCTACTTAGTAACCTAATTAGGAACATTATCTTTTTAGTACCCTTTATTATTTCTTTCTCTCTTTTTTTTTTTTAGGTATCTCTGGACTTATCCTTTATACATCAAACCAGATAAATATAATCAGTGGGCATATTTTTGAAATTTATGAGATTCTTAAAAAAATTTACAGAAAACTTCAAAATTGTTATAAATTATGTTTCAAAAATGTCAAAAAACAAAATAATCGTCCCCACCCCCCTGTAATTAGAATTCTCCCTCAAAGAAATAGACGACCCCCAATCAGATATGGTTTTGATTAGGCTTTAATTATACTCTACACATGTGGCTTTCCTCTCTTTTGCTTTTGGTTAGACTAGATTGAATACATGTATAGCTATTTTCTTTGCATTTGATTAATTACTCATGTGGGTGCTATCATCATCAGTGGAGTCACTTTGTTATGTATAGAATAATCTGTAAGCTATAGCTTCTTCCTATGAATATTAAGAGGGTTTGATGGTTTTGAAGATTTTTTTTTAAACTACACTGCTCTACCTAGAAGAGCTTCATATAAAGAGAAGGGGAAATGTTATTTGAAATGTGTAGACTAGCTTACAGAATATCTTAGTTTATACTAACTGTTAGCTTTTCTCCTGAATGTTAACAATACTATATAAATATATACCTAGGTATGTGATTGTTTTTAATCTTAAAAGACGTTTTTTTAATTCTATAACATTTTAATTTCTGGCAAAAAAAGTGTATAAGTTCTTTAAGTTTTCTACTTCTTAATTTTAAATGAAGCTTTATATTTCAATATCATTTTAATTTTTGACAAAGAAGTGTTTAAGTACATAACGTTTTTTTTTTTTTTTTTTGCATTAAAGAAAGTGAGTATACATTTAATATTTAATTTTACAGTTGTTTTCGTAACCTTTGAAGTTTCCAACTCACAACAATACCATCTTTAATCTGTTCGGTCAATGTTTGATTTTCTGTAAATTAATATTCTTTATATATAACCATTTCTAGCACAAATAACAATTAAGTTTTTCTACAGTGCTTTTATTACCATACATGTATATGTAATAACCAAATTCGCGACTTTTTATTTCCCATTGTGTGCTGGTTGCTTTTATATTTTCATTTTAATCAAAAGTTTTCATTATTTCCCATTGTGTGCCGGATGCCTTTATTTCCCATTGTGTGCTGGTTGCTTTTATATTTTCATTTTAATCAAAAGTTTTTCATTATTTCACATTGTGTGCTGGATGCCATTTATATTTTCATTTTTAATCAGTAGTTTCCATTTTAATCAATATGTTTCTCTAATCATTCCATGTACTTTGATTTTGTGATTTTATTCTGTTGTGTGATGGTTACTTTCTTATTTTGATTTTTCTAATCTCTAATTAGTTTCATTCTAATCAACATTTTTTTTCATTTGATCAATAATTATTCTCTAATCATTCCATACAAATATTTTGATTTGTGATTTTTATTTGCGTTATTATTGCTTTAACTTTGCTTTAATATTCCATTTTAATGGGTAAAAGTTTCTATTTTGACATTGTTTTATATTATATATATGTTTTTAGACTTGAATTTTTCAATTCTACAATAAACATATTAAGAAATAGATGTTTTACTTATTCTTTAAATGGTGATGAAAAGAAGAAAGACGATGAATTATGAGGAAATGTGTGACTGTGTATCTAAGCAACATTCAAAACACGTTGAAGCTTCAATCGCAACTGCTCGGACCTTTCCGGTAGGCTCCGAAAAACGCCTCGACTGTATTAACATTACTGGATGTTGGAATTTTATACAAAATGGAGTCACTTCCCATTAAAATAAGTATCGGCTAGACAGCCTTATAAGTCACTTCTGTGTTATATTTTTAGGGTATATCATTTACTCAATGAAGTCTAGCTTACATCTCAACAGATCGTAAAATGTGTTGTATTTATATCAAGTCTTTTAAAAAGGGGGTTGTCATGGACGCTTAAGTAATACATTTGAGGTGTTTTTTCGGAGCCTGTCGGAAAGGTCCGAGAAGTTGCGATTGGTTGAAGCTTATAAATGCACTGCTATATAAATTTGGTAAAAAGGAGGTGCATATAGTAATTATTGCTCGAAAGCCTTTTGTAAGAAGATGTAGTATAAGCCTTTTATTTCATTTAAGTCAACCCTATTTTAGATATTATATACATATAAAGCTCTTAAATGTTAAGTCTTTTGTGTACGATGTAGTAAGTAGGATGATGGCTTCCACAAATTTCTATACTAGTATACCTTATTTACATAGATAGTATTCTAGGATGATGGCTTCCGCAAATTTCCATATACCTTATTTACATAGATTGTATTCTTTGCGCCTTCTGTAAGACTATTAAAACCTTCTGTTCAGATGTCAATCATTTTGCGCCTTTGGTAAGATTATAATAGTGAGCCTTTTATTTTCTCTGTTCAGATGTCAATCATTTTGCGCCTTTGGTAAGATTATAATAGTGAGCCTTTTATTTTCATTTACACATCATAATATTATGCACCGTCTTAGTGAGATGGGTTCTTCTGTTGATTATTTATACAGTAGTAAAGTTAATCATTATGCAGTGTCAAAGTAATGTAGCAGTGTGGTAATTTATGTTAATTAATTAAACTAATTATTTTGCGCCTTCCATTTCATTTACATAAATAGTATTGTTATATAGCATTGGGGGAGGGGCTTAAACTGTTTCAGAATCAGCATTATTCTACTACTTATAAGGTCCGAAGATCGGAGGTAGTGTCCGTGCGTATAAAAAGGAGGTGCGGGGAAAGCGGCTCTCAAGTAGTCAACTGGAAGCTGTCTTTTGCCTCCTCTTTTTATACAGGTAAGATCATATTAAGATACTTGCGCAGTTTTAATAAAAGTTAACAAAAATGATTCAGAAGGTTCAAGTAAATATAATATCTTATTTTCAGAGTTTTTGTAATCAATGTTTATTGTTATTAATTATACATTATATTATATTGTGGAATTTGATTGGAATGTTTTATTAGTAAACTTGAATAAAAGAAGTAGTCAACTGGAAGCTGTCTTTTGCCGCCTCCTTTTATACAGGGAAAGGGCTACTCCCCAGGTTGAGGAGGAGAGAATTCTGGGTTATATAACGTGGCACAGACAACGCCAGGTGTCTGGTCAAGGACGAATAAGATCCCGAGGATCAAATTAACGGAAATATCGTGTTAAGCAAAATCCTAGTACGATACTACGCCCATGCTTTAACGTAGAATGTCAAGAAAGTTTAATTTTCTACATATTTCCTTTAAAGCCGTACGGTAAAAAACAAACATGCTTCCTATTAATTATGAAGACATAATGGTTCAAGCGTGAACTTTGATATTCGCTTGTGACGTTGCATTTTACAGCGTTCAACGTTAGTGACGTCATAATACAACTCGACATTTGAACCTTTCAGTACCCTGTATTTGTTACTATAGCATTGAATCATGATTTTTTGAAGTATACACTCTCATAACTGCAGCGGTGTGTGCATACAAATTGAGTAACGCGCGTTAGCGCGTTATGAAAATTTGTATGCACACACCGCTGCAGTTATGAGAGTGTATACTTCAAAAAATCATGATTTAATGCTTATATTTACATTTTTTTACTTCTTGCCTTGTCTGCAAATGTGATTCATACCTTAAAATTCCTATCTTATCCTAAGGGTAAGTTAATATTAATGGAAGAGCCACAATAACAGCCACAAGCGTGAATTTTGATTTTCGCTTGTGACGTTGCAGTTTACAGCATTCAACGTTTGTGACGTCATAATAAAACTTGTCAATTGACCTTTGACTACTTGTTGCATTTAGAGGCATTTGAAGATCACAGAATTTAATGGAAAAACACAGTAGAATGTAAATATAGTGTTATAGTTACAGTAGCTTTCCACACACTTTACAAAAAAATATATGTGGAATGTAAATATAACCATCTTTGTGCCACAGGGTCGATTTGGTATCTAAGTTTAGTGTTACGGGGCTGAAATTGGTCGACTGTAAGAAAACAAGTGTCTGATACCTATTTGAGTTATTCTGTATTGTGAAGCTTACGGATACAAACATTTAATTTTGTATTGTGAAGCTTACGGATACAAACATTTAGTTTTCAGTTATATTAACGAACAATGTTCTTAAACACTAAAACTTTGCTAAAATGAAATAATGATTCAAGTCATTACGTCACAAAGCGCGACGTAGTTTTTTTTTTTTAATAAAGTCGGTTTTAAATTTAATACAGAAATGTTTAACTTTTTTACGAACCGCATTTGCAACGCTTTGTTATTTCGGTGACCTGGGATAATCTCTGATTGTCAAGCAGATTTAATCAATTAAAGAGAACTGGAATACCTCAAGTTGGTTTGGGAAAAAGCTCCTTAACTCAATTCGAGATATGGATTTTTTTTTTTCATATTTCAAATTGAGTTATATTATTACTTATTATACCCGCACTTTCTAAAGAAAGTTCGGGTATATTGTTGTTACCCTGTTCCGTCCGTCCGTCCGTCTGTCCGTCCGTCCGTCCGTCCGTCTGTCACGTTTTACTTTCTCAAACTGCTCTTACATCTTATAAACCAGCAAACTGAACTCTTGGAGTTTGATTTGGGGTATCATGTTGTTTTGTAAAAAAGTTTCAAAAATTCTCTGTTAGTCCTGGGGGTCAAATAATTGGTAAAAAATGACGTTTTTTCACAAAAAACCTTCTTCCTCGAACTCCTCCTACATTTTCAAAAGTAGACAAATCATCTTTTGGAATATGTTTTAGGGTATCCTATAGATGCGCAATAAGGTTTCGGAATTTTCAATTTTGTCCTGGGGGTCATTTAATGGCTAAAAAATGACGTTTTTTTACCAAAAAACTGGTTTAAAAAACGTCATTTTTTTTAAGCAGTAGCCAAATGATCTTCTAGAATATGATTGGGGGTGTCATATTGAGTCATGATCAGGTTCCAGAATTTTTTTTTTAATTAAGGGGATCAGTGGGCAACAAAAAATGACGTTTTGGCAAAAAAAATATGGTTCCCAGAACTCCTCTTACAACTTTTGGAGTAGCTACATCATCTCTTGGGATATAATTGGGGCTGTCCTATAGATGTGCAATAAGGTTTTAAAAATTTAAATTTCATCCTGGGAGTCAAATAGTAGCAGAAAATTGACGTTTATCACTAAAAAATCAAACATTGATCCAAGAGCTCCTCTTATGATTTAATGGATAGACAATCATATCTTGGGATATGATAGGGACTGTTCTATAGATGTGCAGTAAGGTTTTCAAAATTTAAATTTCATCCAGGGAGTCAAAATTTAGCAGAAAATTGACGTTTATCACTTAAAAAAAAACATAGATCCTAGAACTCCTTTTATGATTTAATGGATAGACACATCATATCTTGGGATATGAAAGGAACTGTTCCATAGATGTGCATTACGGTTTTGAAAAATTAAATTTAACCCTGAGGCCCATTACCTACCGGTACATACCTTTTGGTGCCCTTTAAGGATCAAGAATATATATGGTTAAGGGGTGGGGATCTCAACCGTTTTCGAGATATTCGTGCACTTCCTGTTCAAGGGGGGTCATGACAACCCCCGGGGCCCATGACCTACATACCGTTTGATGCCCCTTGACACAAGGTACAAGAATATATATGGTTTAAGGGTGGGGATCTCAACTGTTTTGAAGATATTAAGGGACTTGCTGTTTGAGGGCGTCGGGACCACCCACAGGGCCCATGACCTACATAACATTTGATGCCCCTTGACATCAGAAACATGAATATATATGGTTTAGGGGTCATGATTATAACAGTTTCTGAGATATATGGTAATTTCAAATTCCTGGGGGGTGGGGATGACCCCAGGGGTCAGATCTAATAAACCCTATATATTGCCAGTAACAGCCAATATATGATTATGAAAACCCTATATTATTATCTTTGTCCGTTTTCAAGTTACCATTTACAATAGAGTCTATGATTCTTTCTACAAGGTTCAATGTTAGACCCTACACCCTTTTGACACCCCCCTCCCCCCCCTCCCCCGAAAAGTGGTTGTCTAACCCAAAATGAGAAAAATCAAACCAGGGTGCACAACTAGATTTGCAGGCCTATCATATCCTAGAGTTTTGTACAATTATGTTCAGCCATCTCTGAGAAACAAGTTCAGAGCAGGAAAGAAGAAAAAGAAGATGAAGAATATATACATGTATTAAGAACCGTACAAAAACAATAAGTCTCCAAACTTCATTCAGGAGACTTAATAATTAATAAAGATTAAATAGAGATAGGATCATCAAACATCAATAATTTAAAGATAATTGACAATTTCTGATTCTAAGGGGGTCAGGATGACCCCTTAGGGTCATGACTTACATGCCATAATGATCTGATGCGCCTGCATGACCTAAGGAGGAATAATATCTTTGGATTAAGGTGGGGATCTCAATGGTTTTTATGATATTTGATAATTTCAGGAAGAGCACTTGGGATCATGACCTACATACCATCTTAAATGCCTTGAACAAAGAAACAATAATATAATATGTACATGATATATGATTCAATTTAAGAACCCAGATATAGATCAATCATCTGTTTTGTAATACTTCCTATGTATATATACATGTACATGTATTAGTTTGTGTTTTGTTCTATACTATTCATGTTCATGACTGTAGTATGGCTTAGTCTTATTTTAAATTACATTAAAAAATTGTCAAATATATGACTTGGAACCCCCACTCCCAAACAAACTCAAATATAAACTGTTCTCTCTCTCCCCCCCCCCCCCCTTCCTTGTCGAATAATCTATTAAAATCAAAATATAATTTGGGTGTCTAAAAACTTTTATAAACTGGTAAAAAATGTTATTCTTAAAAAAAATTACATTACACCTTGCATAATTAACAAATGATCTATTGAGATACGATCAGAGGTCATATTTCTACCTTGGGATCAATAAGTAGTATTCATTGACAAGTTAAAATTAATTAATAACAATAAATGATTCAAATTATAAATGTTTATACTCCACATTCATCCCCCCCCCAATCTAACCTGCTTATAAAGATTCAGTCTTCTTAATACATTCTTACATGTGTACAGTAGCAAATTTTAAATCATTTCTTGATTGCTTTTTCTCTCGTGATTCACATTAACATTTTGGAAATTGCTTAATTCAATTTTTAAGATTTATAAACAAAATGTTATATGCATCACTGCCATGTGTATTCACCTATTTGGGGCAATTGTAAAGTCTCCTAAACAAAGCAGTGACATCATTAGGCTAGGAATTACCCACATGGATCAAACACTACTGTATAACATATGAATAAGATAAAATACATTATTATTTCTAGTTCTAAAATGTCAGGGTGTCTCCAAGGGGGCATAATCTTACAATACAATTTTACGCGCAATGACACAAAGAGCAAAAATAAATTAAACGGTTTAGGGATGAGGATCTCAGATCTCAGAAGTTAACAAAATATATAGTGTATCATATCATTTCCTATTTCATAAAGGGGGGGGTGGGGGGGGGGGGGTTAAAGACAACACCTGGGGGTCATTAATGTACTTTACACCAGTTGATGCATCATAATGACTTTAGAAGATATTTTGTATTTTCCTGTTTCGTGGGGTCAGAACAGTCCCATAAGGTCATGACCTACATTGTATTTGATGCATTATAATACATTAAGAAAGAAATACTCCTTCCTTCCTATTATTATACTCATATAAAAAATTTAAGTGTCTACACTTACTTACATATGAAATACACAAATTTAATAAGAAATTGTTTATACAGGGTCAATATGGGGTCAACTCAACAGTGCATGCAGTCTGACAAATGAAAAAAAATAACTTTTGCAACTAAAATGACAGAAACTTTACAAATGCGATAGGATAGGTAACGATGATAAGCTTATTTAAATATTAAAAGATGATGATACAGTATGCTGTCAAAGGGAGATTACATTTAGAAAGTGAAAGTAGAACTTATATACATGTGTATGTATGCTGGCAGGAATCCCATGCTGGCATCTTATTATATTGTGCTACTGCTACTACATGTATTATGCTTACCTAAATTGGTCAACATCATAATGATAATCCAATTAAAACACAATAATGAATTCCTTTAGCTGATCTTAACTACCGTAATCCTTTTCTGCATACGGAAAACACAGACATGTATGTATGGGTGTTGCTAAAACGCGGAACGGAAAACGGAACGGAATGGAAAATATCATCACGTTTATCCCTTAAAAAGGGTATAGACTGGCCAGAAACGATTTACTTTGTATCTTTTATTTATATCTAATGAATGATTATCAACATGTTGCTATCTTATTAATATTCATATGAATGTCTATCAATTATAGCATTTTATTCATTCGGCTTTAGTTGAGTACGAAACGGAAAAATCAAATGTATACGAATTGTGAAACATTAACATGATTAAACAAGCAAATTAGCTATAACTTTTTACTTATTTCTCTTATATGGTATTGCTGGCATATTAGCGTAACGTACGCAGTTAGTGAAAGCGTTTTATGCGTGTTTTGAGTATTTTTATATTATTTTCAAATATGATGTACATGTATATACTTGCATCAAAATTGAATTTTCGGTGTTCTAGACGATCTTTTATCATTCAGACGATACAGTATCATTGAGATGGAAGAAAAAAACTGTAGGACTGACGACATTAAAAAATTAAAATACAGTAAACATTAAAATACCCGGTAATTTGTGAAACTAGTAATTTGTGAAACTAGTATTTTTAGCAATGCAATTTTGTTTACGTTTGCATTACAAAGCATGCAGTTGTTTATTCCAGCAGCTATATACATATGATCCGAATAGAGAGCTCTAGACGTTGCCTGGTTTGATTTTCCGATTATATATTGGGACTATAGTCTGTCGATCCCAAAATATTCATGCAGCACATTTGGACGATTTATAATGGAAAATGTTGACATCTTTTCTCCATTTGGAAGTCACTCAGAAGACCTTGCACAATTTTTCAACACCATCATCTGGGTCTGTTAAAATGCAAAACCCCGTAGACTTCTTTATTTTTAGCCGTGTATTTATACCAGCTGATAAACTAGAGAGGACGTTTTAAAGAAAGAATAATGAGAATGTTTAATGCTTCTAAAAGAGAATCGCTTGAACCCTGAGGTATATATAAATATACAGCAAAAAGTGAATCGAGGATATTTTGGGACAGAATATAGTGGTCAATGCATGTACTGTTAATTTTGAGGAAATAAATATTCTTGAATAAATAATCTAATATTGCTAATCTTTCAAAAAAAATTAAAAAGGTACATAAAGTATATCGTTTTAGCATACTTAACAAATCTATGAGGTAAAAAACATTAGATAAGATTTTCCGTTTTCCTTCCGTTCCGTTTTCCGTTCCGCGTTTTAGCAACACCCATGTATGTATACACGTGAACCCATCTAATCGAAGAGCTGGGTAAAACTAGTACCCGCTAATGAGACATGCAAACCTGTGTTGTGTACGTAACTTCAGACAAAGATCAGTCATTTGTAACATGCATGTATTTTTATGACCTATTCTTCAAATCCACTTGCACTATTTTATTAGGTAAATAACAGCTTTAAGGTGGTGCAGGACACCTGCATATTGTGATGTACATGTATACTTCCTATTGAGATAAACAATAAAGTATATTGACTATTGATTAAATATTTACCCCCCAAATAATGTTACCTAACATTGAAGCGCAATGGGTTAGAGCGTTTACATGTCTGTAAGAGCATTGGGGTCCAAGGTGTATTTTAGGTAATTTACGAATTTTCATGGGGAGGGGGGGTCTGGACCCCTCACTCCCACCCCTTCTCTAAATCTGTGCACACGATGATGTTCATGTAGGCACACAGAAGCAAATCTAAAACCGGCAACCGCCACGGGGAGGGGGCATAATTTAATTTTTAATTTTGTTTGTAATAATTATATAGACCATTATACTTCCTATGACATAAAATGTTAAGATTATTGATTAACTGAAAATTCACTGCAAACAGTTCTACCCCAAATTGCACATAAAGTGCTGCTCATGTCACGATGTGTATTATCATATGGGCAGGGATCTCATCCTTCAGTTATGAAAATTATAATTTTTAAATGTATTACCGGAGTTTGCATGTAGCCTTCATTTTTAATTAAACTGGTATAAAACAGTGTTATTTAGGGGCAAACACATGGTGCGGGTATTACTGTCTAATGACAGCATCTAGTTAGGTTTGTTACTGACTGTTTACAGGTATTTGTGGGGTCGGTAAAGTCCATAGAAGGCGAGGCGGACACCCGCCGTGTAAAGAAATTTAAAAGGCAATCACGTGACGCGATTCATCCAATGACTAGGCAAAACAATTGATCGTATAATGGTGATCTATGTTTATATCGTTAATTTTTCGTAGGTCTTTCGTATTCTGAAACCCCCTTTTTCAACTGGACACTCTCTCTCGCTCCAAGAAAATTCAAATTATCAAAGGAAAGTAAACTTCCCAAAATGGGCATCGGACCCCCATTCACCGTTCCTGGAACAAAAATATCTTTTGGATATCCCCTTATATTTTTTCTCGGATAGCGCATACAAGTGTATGCGGCTACCAATCATACACTCTTTCAATTTTCTTCGCTCAATAAAACAATAACATAATTTCATTTTTATTTCATTTTTGCATTTTCTTTTTCATCACACACATTCCCTTTATTGTGGATAGTGAGTACATAATCTAAATCATGAATTTTTTTATTAATATATATTTCTTTTTCAAAGTATGTACATTAATAACTTGTAATAAATTACTAGTGATGACTTTTGCTAAATTCATTTGTTAAGGTTTTGTACATTGGAGAGCAATAAATCAAACTTTCAAAACATGGAACATGGGGTGATTTGAAATAATTGTACAAGTATCATAAGGTACTTTTGACCCCTAATCAGAATATTTTAATATAGAAATTGTTCCTATTTTCTACATATTGTATCTTTATATTGTAATTGTGTTTTAAACTATTTCTGGAACAAAATGCTCAAAAAGTAACTAAGATCAATTAGCCACTATAAAACCAATTTTGCGACAAGGAAACATTTTCTATCACTTGATAATCTGTTTCGTAAATATTCACACTTATCACGACGATGAGCGAAATATCTATCTTGTTCAGATCAAAAAGTTTACTTGCCTAATGTTGTATTCTTGAATAGGATATATAAAAAAAAGATCGGTAGTGTTGGACTTGTTTTCTAATTTCTGCTTTTTTTTCCCTGGGCTACAACGGAAAATTTTAGTACTGTCATATATTGCCACTATACATATTCGTTCTTCACGATATCGTATACGTAAGGAAACAACATACACACCAATATTCTCATTTTGATGAAATTGATGTTGATAAATATGGAATTTAGGATGCTGGTACTATTCATATTAGTAGTATGATTTTGCTAGCATTGAACCACATTAAGGACATGTGTGAAGTGGTAGGTGTGGAATGTGTGACCTAATTATTGAGATTACACCTTGGGGCATGTGTGAAGCGGTATATGATTGATATATAACTGTTAATTACAACAATTTATTTTAATTTCAAGACAAAAGTTGCTACTCAGCACAGCTCAATCATTTTAATGAAACAATTTGTGTTTAGCTCAAATTTCTTTTTTACCAGACTGCATTAATAAAATATATATTTTTAAAGATGATAAATACCCAATGTCTTTCAAGACGTGGACATTTTTAGAGTCGCCAATTGCTACATGGCCCTCTGCATTACACTGAATAGCAGTGTCGACTATTTCATTAACTACATCATTAATAGTTAAGCTATCTCTCCTATCGATGACTTTAATGATTCACCATTAATAGTGACTATATTTATAATGTAATATTCACAACTCTCCAATTGTGACGGTGTTAATATTTTGGCGGAGTAAATAGCCTTTACTATTTATGTATGTTAGGACCTCTCTGATTAGATAAATGAATTGATATCAGCCAATGAAAAAAAAACTTTTCAAAGGGGAAAAAAACCCCATATTTTTATTTTTTAATAAAGTAGTTTAAATAATTATCACATGTAGTCATGTTGTTTTAAAAATAAACTACATAATTAGGCTTTAATGCACGGCTGACATAATGTAGAACTCTTTTGTATTAAATTTAAAAATAAATAAAATAACTCCATCTTTTTTGGTGTTGTATAGCAGTTTTTCCCCCATAGTAGCTTCCCCCCCCCCCCCCGGAAAACCTACTATATAGTAGCCTTTCTCCCCGGGGGGAAAAGCTACTATATAGTAGCTTTCCCCCCATAAGAGGGTTTCTCCATCACGTTTTTGGTTCAGATTTTATAAAAAATATTTATGGAAATCCAGTAAGGATTAAAATCATTGTTTCTACACTCCCAGGTTGCATACATGTATATCTGCATTCATCTGTTCAGGTTAAGTTTCGTTTTGCCGATTTATTATTTCTATAGACAATGCTGAAAATTGAACATGTGTGTAATAGAATTACACATAGAACTTAACTTAGGTAATTTATTGAAAAAAGTACTTGGTTTTACAAGTTATACACTTATAATTCTGTGTTCTGAAATTGTATTAAGCGAGAATGGTTTAAGAATTCTTTGATATATCTATCAGATTGTCTGTTTGTGAAAATATCATCCAGGCTAAAACTCTGTTTTAGAGAAATTTTGTTTCTGATGTTTCAGAGCCCGATTTTTAAAATCCTATTATAATTATTATAGTGCATATTCTTTAGGGTCCAATGTCTCATAAACTAGAGATGACCATATCACCATATTTTTATAGTGGCAGTGTTTTACCACTTGAAGATGACTCTGAAAATTTCAGTCCTCAGGGTAGGGGCCCTTGATGTTTCAGGGCCCGATGATTAAAACCCCATTATAATGATTGAATAGTGTTCTATAAGTGGGGACCCGAATCACAAATTCTAGAGATGACCACTCAACAATATTTTCACAGTGATAGTGGTATACCACTAGTAGATGACACCGAAAATTTTAGCCCCCATGCAGGGTAGGGGCCTTTTGTTGTTTTCGAGCCCGATGTTTGAAATCCAGGTATAAAGAATATGTATTTTTTAGGGCCCCATATTTCAAAAACTATAGATGACCACATAAACATATTTTTATGGTCATTTAAAAATAAAAACATCAATTAAAAATACACAATCACTCATATATTTCTTTATCAAAATGATCGAACATTACGTTTAATCCTGCTTTTCTTTTTAAATTTATAAACAAAAATGTTTAAAAAGGTACGCGGGTAAATTCATTATTCTTCAAAACATTTAATCAATTCATAAGATGACTTATGATATAATAAATAACTAGATAGATAAATCAATAAAGTTTTATTCATAAAAGGAGAAACCGAAAATCAAAAATAAATAACCAACCTAAGCGCATATACGACAGTTTTTACTTCTTAGTTGATTAGAAGAACAAGCTTATATTTAATAAAGTCAGCTCATCACAATAGATATGTTGGTTGTTGTTGTTGTTTTTTTTTAATTACCCTTGTTTCATTGTTCGAAGAAATAATATGGTACACAAGTAAATCTTTATTGCAAAAATATGAAACAAATAGTATAAGATTTTTAGGTAATTGAATCGTATATCTTGATTTATATGGCATTGTTTTCAAAATTGTATATTTATAAATCACGTTGCAACTTAAAAGTGGAAACATTAACAAATAGTGAGTGACAATATATACGTAAGGTTAGTTCAGGATCCATTTCACATTTTCCAAAGTAACCAGCAAAGATACCGACATTGTTCTGGTTGTGAAGACATTTCATTTTTTTAAAAAAATGTTTACATCATAACATCTCGCGTTGCGTAAAAATGTGCTTAAAAATATTAATATGCGTAACTTTAAAACGAAATGGTAAACACTAACTTTACACATGCTTTTAATACATAATTAAAATACCCCTTACCCATGATTTAGAACCCCATCAATCAAAGTAAAACTAAAACATTTCAGTTTCTCATCATATCATTGCGCCCCGTCTCCCATTTGATATTTAGAAGAAGATATATATAATATTTTTTAAGATCGTCAATTCTAACGGTATTAATTTAAAATTGATAGCCTTTCGGAGGAAGGGAGTAATACATTTCCACTTTTTATTCCCTTATTCTACAAAATTAAGTCAAGATTGGTCAGTTAGTTCCCTGGGAGAAGCTTATACATTGATGGTAATACATTGGAATATTAAAGTTCCAAACCGGCGTATTTTCACTCAAATGTGTTCTCACGTGTTCATAACGTCGAGGTCAAAACTGTAAGCATCGATTAGATGAAAAATATTCGAGGTATTCCGAAATCCGTGTAAAAGGTGTTCCAAAAAGGCGTGAGAACAGGTAAAATAAACGATGATGACACATGAATGTTATGAAGGCGCATGCCTTAGTTCATATTTGGGGTTGAAAAACCATGTATTTTATTCTGTGTATTAATAAATGCCATAATTATCCTTTTTTATGAGAAATTAATATCATATCACTTATTGCAAATTATTGTCACGAATGGTCCGCCATAAACATGGCCGAAAAGTAAAAATGGGGGAAAGTCCACTATATAGTAGGTTTTCCGTGGGGGTAATCTGGCTATAAAAAGTGGGAAAGCCCACTATATAGTCAGCTTTCCGTGGGGGAAAAACTGCTATATAGCCATTTTTCCGGTGGGAAAAACTGCTATATAGCCATTTTTCCGGGGGGGAAAACTGCTATATAGCCATTTTTCCGGGGGGGAAGATGGCTAGGGGGAAAAGGCACTATATAACACCGGTTTGGTTTACAAATACAATGTACACAGTGCTCTAAATAAAACGCCAACTTGTGCCTTTCTGTTACTCAATTAATAGACTGAAGATTAATACATGTTTAGATTCACACGTCAATCTAAAGGATACATACATGTATGCTTGAATATATATGCATTTTCATGAAATATGTGAAAGCTGTTGATCTCCTGTCATTCAAAGTTGAAAACAAGTGAAAAGCTGTCAATGTGACAGCAAACCGGGTTTTCTTTTATGTAAACTGTATCCATAATCCATGTCAACCCTTATCCAGTGAAATGGAGTACCCTACATGTATATGCAACAGTTTGCCAAAAAATGACTAAGTTCAAAAGCTAGTATTTTTTTCATAAATTATTGGAAATCAAAATCCTAGCAATATGCACACCTCTGATATATGTACAATTGATCTGCAAAAGAACAACTTCCTATCTTTAGAACTGTAGGAGGAGTAATCCGTACAATGAGGGTTCCCTATATGCAATATTTTGCCAAACAATGACTAAGTTCAAAAGCTGGTATTTTTTCGATAAATTATCAGAAATCAAAATCCTAGCAATATGCACACCTCTGATATATGTACAACTGATCTGCAAAAGAACAACTTCCTATCTTGAAAACTGTAGGAGGAGTTACCCGTACAATGAGGGTACCCTTTTGGCAGCCGCCCGCCCGCCATTTTCACCATTTTAATAACTGGATTTTTCCGTTGGAAAACCCGGTTAAAAACCTCGATTATTTTTTTATTCCAATATAAGTTTTCGTTAAATAAATAAGTATGAATAATATTAATCAGAATGTTTAAATACTCTCACTTAAGTCGAAACTTCCATCTCGAAATAACTTTTGCAGACATTTCTTACGATACTTGGCATCTATGTAGGCGGAGATTCCACCGTCTCCGACACTAATCTCCGCTTTAAAAATTCAACAGACATGCTGTGTTTGAGGTTAGATTGTAATTTCGTGGAAAGTCAAAGGTAAAAGAACGGTCTCAAATCAATATTTTTTCAAATTTTCAAGAATTTGTTATTTAGAGCGAATATCACAATTTGTTAATATACTATGCTGATAAAAACAATCGGAATAGAAGGTGTAACGTCATAGATTAAAGTTCAATGACAGTGGAATTGGAACCTATCTATCTAAACGACAGTCTTGACGGCTACATAGGCCATCCAAGAGGCTAACATATGACCAGATTACTGCACGGTCTTCATATGCAAAGACACTGCATTACCATCCCGAGAATGTTGTTTTTGTGTAAATCTGTACATGTGCTGACTTTAAATCTGGAACAGCTGTATTAACTTTTGTGTAGCTTATATATGTACACCCGTTGCATAGTTGTAAAAAATTCATTTAAATAAGATTGTTTTTTCTATTTGCTTGATAACTATGTACACAACAATGCAATTTCTACTGTTTGTCACTTTAATGTTCATCCCGGAACCTAAATGTGAACAAAATATGGTACGAGCTTTGTTTACACTGAATCTCACTCTAACCAAGACGACTGACATTCAAATTTTGGTTGACATTTAGAATAACTTTGTTATGCAAATTACTATTATCCATTAAAACGGAAGATTAAAATTTAGTCCAAATCGTGACCATGCCCCTTACATGTTTCCAGTCTTCCGAAATTTTTCAATAAAAACACTTTATTTTATAACAAATTTGTTTCAATATTTCTTGTTAAAGTCTTTTAATCAGTTGTATGTATCCAATCCTTTACGGAAAAATCATAATAAATTGACAGCCATTTAATTTCACTTAGTATAATTTTTCAAGAATTCCGTGATCTTTTAAATGAAAACTCTCTTTTACTCCAAAAATCCTTCAATATAGACTTCAACTCGAAAATAGATTTTAACTCCAAAAAAATATTTTCCGCAAATTTTAGAAATGTATATCATTTACATATATATTGTACATTATAATACCTTTCTTTTCAATGGTAATAAGATGCCTAGTAGTTTTCTTGAGTTTTGGGGAACATTTTGATAGATTGACTACACTAGAACCGAATGCAACTTTTTCTATTTTTATTTATACATTTTAACCCTATAACAGTTGCGATTGACGAGCGACTGGAAGTAATATTGAGAGCCTTGCTTTCGTGAATTGATGTCAGCTTAAAGGGCATGGTCACAATTTTGGTCAATAGTTTTCTGTTTCGTTTTTTAATGTTTTACAATGATTCTATAATAAAAAAAAACGGTGACCAAAATCGTGACCATTCACCTTTAGCAATGAGAGTCATTATGTAAGAACTAAATCTTGCTTTCTTCGGTTTTGCTATGCACATTCTTCCCCTGTAAAATGCATGAATCGAATTAAAATATACAGCGAACTACAACTAAACATGTTTTTGCGTTTATTGATTGAATAACATTAGTTCATATAATAGATGCACAATAAAAAAAAATATTTTCCCGTAAATTAATTAGGATTAAAAAGCAAGTGTTATGCATATTCTCTTAAAATATTTCAAATAAAATATAACACAAAGAAGAACAAATAGTGTATTTTTGCATCATAGTTTGTTAACAACGATTATATCATATATTATATAGGAAACCTATTTAAACAATAAAATGCTTTCTTTGGGGATTCATTCGGCATATGAGGGTTGCGACATTGCAGACCTTTTTTACGCAATGATCGCTACCTTCATAAAACCCCTGTCACACCGGAGCTGCGATCTCACGGCGATCCCGCTGCGTCCTTAAATAATGTAAAACACCAAGGTAAACGCAGTAGAGTCTCCTACAGCGCCGTAACAACTCAACGGCTTCTTCGTCCGTCGCGGTGGGATCGCCTTGAACATTTAAGAACGCCATGCGACGGCACACACTTTGAACATGCACAAAGTACGCGCCGTGGCTCGGCGTTCTGATAAACACGCCTTAAAAGCGTAGAGAGGTCGCCGTGACAGCGCCGTAAGATCTCCAACAGCGACACGAGAGCTCCATCGGCGCGCTCAAGGAACGCAGTGTAGACGCAGTGATAAGTCAATTGCGCTTGCACGGAGACCTCACGGAGTTCTTTTGGATCTCGCTGCATCTCCATCGCGCTCGCAGTGCGCATCCACAACGTTGGAACAAGTTGTTTTTCATGTAGTTGCGTTCACACAGCGACCCCAAAGAATTGTTGCTGCGTTTATCGCGCTCTCGTTACGTTTCTTCTGCGTTTATACCAACGGCGTTTCTAGTGCGTTTTCATCAAGACCACGAAAACTCAAAACATGGCTGTTGTACAATAGCAAGCTATCTAATGATTATCAAACTGGATGTAAATGACTATGTAAAAAGTAGCATTTGCTAATATTCCAAGACCAATCAATAGACGTACACATGTTGATGGAATTCATGCCATTTGATTCTGATGTTTCACATCTTTTCTATGTTTTCTAACAACTAAAATAATAAATAACGGATCTTTTGTGTAGACCTGACTACTAAGAGTTTAATTCAGTCCTTCACAAATTTTGAAGTTTTGAAGTAACTATGTTTCAATTACAATGTATCTTTTCATAAAATCAAAACAATTTTTTAATCATTTATTTACTACTTGTAAATTCTTGTTTGTTTCCCATACAATTGTACAAAATATTAACCTATCAAGAAGTAAAGTACGTCTTTTGAGCTCAGTCAGCGCGAAGACCACGCCGTGGACGCTCGCTACAACTCTTAGCATGTCATAAGCGCTCAGCGGAGACTCAGCGAGAACGCAGTTAATAGCCAAGTAGAACTCCGTGGAACGCAGTTACACGCGGTGGGAGCTCCTTAAGAACGCTTCGGTCGCCGTCAGGACGCCGTGACATCTCCGCTTGTAAAATTTTCAAATATAACTGTACATTTTTTCTTAATTTTCCTTGCGACCCTATGACGATTCCATGAATTTTACAACGCCGTGAACACGCCGTGGGGACGCAGTGTGTTGTGACAGGGCCTAAACCCGCAGAAAGCATTTTATTATTTATATTAACATCTTTCTCTTAACTAATTAATAAATTGATTATAAAAAGTTAGTAAAATTCACTAAATTACTGTTAATGTACACAAGTACGTTAGCTAAAAGAAACAGTTAAATCGTGTCCTGTGACACTTTGAGTCGGTCATCATCATGAATATTTTGTGCAGTTCGTGATTTTTCGTAGGTTGCTGGTGGCTTCGACCAATCGATAAACAGGGCGTGTCCATTTTATTCGTGTCAGTATCTTGTCAGTTTCAGCCGTTGTAGAATTCGACCAATCGATAAACGGTGGGTGTAGATTTCAGTCTGGCTGTTTCTATAGAGCTATGAATTAACTATATGTTTCCGTAAGAAATAGAAATGCAATCCTTATTTGTCACTCTTTTTAAAATCAATCGCTTATATGTAAATATAAACACTTCATTTTCGCATTTGATGATTAAGTATATTTTTACACTAAGTTGTGTCATATGCGATGTAATAATGATTCCTTGGAATGAAAAATTGAAAAGAAAGGGAAAAAGTCATTTGATTTTACACAGTTCACGGTTCTAAAAGATAAAACAATCTTCTCACAAGCAGTGACATTTAGCTGTTCAGATTTAAATAACTAAGTAAAATATTTTCATATAATAACAAGAGATTATGATAAGAAAAATACATTTAGTGCTTTCAAAAATTCAACCATTGTGATAAAATAAGATAAAATAAAACTAAGACTATCGTTTACACAAAACACAATTATTATAAAACAATAACAAGACACATGTGAAAATAAAATGTTCAATCTCTTTTTGAGTTATATATGTGTGTCCTCTTTTCTTATCTATAGCATTACATAAGCATAGTTATTTTCTCGAATATAAAAAAATGTTGATATATAACTTATATCGTATTTTATTAAGTGTTAGTAAACAGTTTTGAATTAACGTTAATGCATGTGAATAACGTCATTAATTTATTAATTTTAGATTTAAAATATGCGTTTGAAATTTTTCCACCTGCAATTGCAATGTTGGAAACTATTTCAAAACATATTTTATACATATATTAACTGGTATGGTCATTATATATTTAGGTAGTAATTGTTTATCTTTTGGATACTGTATGTTCTTTAACACACCGGACTGTGTATTAAAAAAATATTGAGCATTAATATCGAAAAACAATCAATCAATGGATATTTATTCATTTATGAGTATCGAGTATTATTGTATTCATTTGTCGCTTAAACGCGATCATAGACTGTCTTTGTCATGGATTTGAATATTACGAGGGTTGTTCAGAAACTATTGCGACAACACAAATATTTCTCTTTCTCACTGACAAGTTTGCGTAGAACTTGGCATCAGCATTGAAGAAACCTAAACAAATAATTGAGCAAAGTAATATCACAAAATATTTCTTTCTTTACGTTCATTCTGATTTGGTAAAATTTCAAGTAAAAAGTAAATGTTTCAATAATTTCCGAACAACCCTCGTTGTTTAGACAGCTATACAATATGCTATCTAGTGCGCTTGTGCCGTTTAATATGTAGTGTCCATACACAGCCTGGATAGAATATATAAAATAATGGTTTGTTAAAAATACATATCTAAACAGCTGGTTAATTTGACGGTCTGATTTAATCTCACAATAGTAATCGCTGTATGAATTTATAATGTACTCATACGTCTGATTTAATTTGACTTGTTTTATTGAACATTGAACGTCGAGATTTTCAGTGAAAATATTATTTGAAAATACCGTATATCAGGTTTTTTCCGCGTGTACGCGACGATTTCCGAATCGCGGAAAATAAATCAGCGTAAATTTGATCAGAGTTTTGTTTTTGTAATAGATTTCTCTTTTTCCTGTTAAAGTAAACAGGTAAGTAAAAGTCCGGTGAACTATGTTTCGTTAGTTTAGTTTAGTAAGAGGTACAAATTGCGGGATCGAAGGACATGCGCTAGGTAATAGATTTGTAAGCCTTGTTGTTTATCTAATAATCTATTGATAAGCTATTTAAAACGGTCGCTCTCCTTGTGTAAACCGATCTCTAATCATATCTGAGCTACAGGTATATCTTAAGGTACAGGATCTATTTATTTATGACCGTTTGCGTCTCTGAAAAAAAATATCGGTAATTATTTCACATTAAGGAAATCGTGTAAATGGTTTCATTGTCCGAATTTTTCATTACAAAAGGCGACAATTTAGATACTTTTCAACTCTTACCTCACAGGTTTAAACAATTCTGAATTATATTTACAATGTGACTTTGAAATAGTGAATATTTGATTCGCGTAAATGTTATATACCGTTTTAGGGTCTGACTCGCGGAAAAATCATGACGCGGAAAAAATCTGGTATACGGTATATTGAATGTAAATACATGTAAAAACTGTTGTGCATGTGGGGTTCTTTCTAATAAAAGTTGACACAAAAAATATATTTTCTAAGTTTGAAGAAATGCTAATTTGTATAATAGAAAATGAACTTTTGTCTTAAAATAAACATGTATGCAATATTTTGCCAAAAATTTAGTAAGTTCAACAGTTGGTATTTTTTTCATGAATTATCACAAATCATAGCAATATGCACATTTGTAATATTTGTTCAATTGATTTGCAAAACAACACTCTCCTATCTTAAACAATGTAGGAGGAGTTATCCGTACAATATGGATACCATATATGTAATATTCTGCGAGAAAACGACTAAGTTAAACAGGTGGTATATTTTACATAAATTATCAGAAATAAAAATCCTAGCAATATGCACAACTTTGAAATATGTACAATTGCTCTGCAAAAGAACAGCTTCCTATCTTGAAAACTGTAGAAGTTATTCGTACAATAGAGGTACTGTGTATGCAATATTTTTAAAGTTTAAAAGCTGGTATTTTTTTTTTTTTTTTAATAAATTATCAAAAATCTAAATCCTAGAAATATATGCACAATTATACATTGATATGTGTACAAATATCTGCAAAAGAACAACATTCTTTCTTGAAAACTGTAGGAGTAGTTATCCACCCGCCTGCCATTTTAATAACCGATTTTTTCAGTTGAAAAATCCGGTTAAATAGACATTGAATATAAATAATGTAAAAATTGTTGTGCAGGTAAGTTTTTTTTTTTTAACAAAATCTGACCAAAAATAGATTTCCATGTTCGAAAAAATGCTAATATATATAACAGAACAAACATTATTGACTAAAAATATAACGCTTGTTCTTAAACCTACCACGTTTTTTAACGTGTACATTTGAAAAGTTACGTAACAAGACACACCTTTGTTAAAAAAAAACGTTCCTTAAACTACAGCTTACATTCATAGAATCACGTCTCATTCCCATTATTTGTAACCGTGACTTGTAAATTTTATCGTCCATTAAGTTCGATATTATTTGCTTTTAGCGTCTGAATGTAGCACATCACAAAACTTTACATAAACGGGTAATATTTGCGATTATGTACACAATTACCCGTGATTAAGTTAGTGTACTTCTGTTAACCTGTTTATTACGTCTAAATGTCCTCTTTCACGCGCTATTTCAAGGGGTGTTTTCTTCTCTTCATTTCCTAAATTAATATCAGCTTTCGCTGCAAGAAGGATTTCAACAATATCTAAATTTCCGTTCAGACATGCGGCTGTAAGAGGTGTTTCTTTTCCAGCTAGATTGACATCGGCTCCTGATTTTATTAGCTCTTCAACTACACGAAGTTGTCCTCTTTGACATGCCATTATAAGTGGTGTTATGCAACCTCCTTTCAGACTCTTACATTTTAAATTAACATCAGTTTCATTCTTTATCAATTCCTCAACTATACTAATGTGTCCATATTTGCAAGCACCAATAAGTGGTGAATATTCGAAAATGTTCGAATCAACATCAGCCTTAATTTTTAGTAATTCCATTGCGATTTTCAAATGACCAAGCTTTATTGCTATAGCCAATGGATTGTTTTCTTTATATGTATTGTCTGTAATGTTTAGTGCATTTATATCAACATGTCTTAGCAATATCTGCACAGTGGTTAGATCACCGCTATGACATCCAAGACAAACCAGCCGGATTTGTTCCATTGACACTTGTTTCAAGTAAAAGGTAGTTTCTAAATTGCTATCGGTATCACAATCTTTGTCTGTTACATTTGTGTTACTGTCTGGATCTTCACAATCTTCATCATTATCATCCATTTCAAATCCTGCTGTATATTCATTTTCAAATAGATCATCGAGGTTTCCTTTCTCTCTGATAACTCGATCTATTATGCACTGAAGAATTTGGTGATGTCCATAGTAAATAACAAAGCTGATCCCCTTAACGCCGAAAAGAACACCTTTATTAATCCTCATGGACCCAGTTAACAAAGCATGTGCATGATTCGGTTTCAGATTCTTTAAAAGGGAACCAAATACTGTGATATACACAAAATTATCATTGCCCAAGCTCTCAAAAAATATGTAATGAAGCATGCCATACGGATGGTCTTCAATCATCCTTATGAAAGGCTGAAATACATATGGGTGTTTCAGAGATACATTTCCAAAAGCTGCAGACAAATCCCTCGCTAATGCGGCACTATACCAATGTTTAGCAAGCATTGGGCATTGTGACTCCTTCAACTTTATACACAAATCAATAACAGATTTTTGTTCCGTAACTGAATCGTTGTCTGCAACGGTTTGATCTGTTTCTTCTTCGCTATCTCTTTTCCTTTTTCTACTGTTGCTCGTGTCTATCTGGATATAATTTGCAATATAATCATTATTCAAGTTCTCCAAAATCACCTCTGGAAAATGTCGACCGAAATGATATGCTATAATTTTAAACATGGAATCGTGAATAAAATTGATTTGTTTGTCATTCTCTACGGTGTATGTTCCTTTCATTTCTGACAAAGCATCGACGAATACAAAGTTCTCTGTCAAACTGCTAACTTTACATGCCTTTAGAAATTTACATTTTTTCTCCTCAAAATCAGAACTTTTTGAATCTTTTAACGAATCTATCGAGAGTGGGCTTTGCCAGGCCATCAACAAAACCAATGACGCATAATGGACATTGTTTGTTACTTTCATTATATCTAAAGCTTCTAAAATACAAGGAACGGGTGATGTAAAAAATGATGGACCGTATCCATTAAATGTGTCCTTTGTTGAAAAGAGCTTGCATAACAATGGAAACATAGGTGATGTTGATCCCAGCTCAACTTTGCATATGTATTTTCCTAACTGATACCGTGACAGTAATTCACGTTTATCGTTTTCATTTAAGGCATTTTCCGTACTTTGTAGTAAAACCACATTTTCCTCTTTAGTTAAAAAAGAGTTTGATGCTTGTTTATTTCTATACACGACTTCTCGACACGTCATAAGAACTTTTGTTTTTGGCATTGACGGATTGATAAGTGTTTCTTTATATTTTGTCAAAGTAGAAAAAGAACCCAAATCAAACCCCCAAACGCCTACCACATCATCTATAACAAACACTTGTAGTTTTTCTGGATCACAATATTCCTCAATTTTGCTTAATTTGTTTATTGGTAAGCATTGGTACCCTTCCCGTTGCAGTATTATAGCGATGTGACGAGCTGTTGCCGTTTTACCTGAACCCGGAGCTCCAACGAATGTCACGTACGGTTGGTCTCTAACTTGTTTTAGCATTGCTGTAAAGTTATGCGTTTCTAAAAACATTTTGTCCTCATCTTTCCATTCAGAAATTTGCGTGTTCCATATCCCTTAAAATAATATTTGTTTTGTTTTAATTACGAGTTATCAAATTGTAAATCTTGAGTTTAAAAAAAAATAGATAAAAATATGTTTAAGGTGAAATGCAAGGTTAACGAAAAATTAATAAAAAAGAAAGCAATGTAGGGCAGAATGAGTTTACTCTTGATTATACTGATAGTTACGACAAACAGTCGCTTTGGTAGCAACGCATGAGTAACGAGTTTGTATGAATCAAGATAGAATATGATCATGTCTGAAAAAAGTTGTAAAGAATAACACAAGAGGCCTACATGCCCTGGCGGCCACCTGAGTAACACATCCCTTAAATCCCCCTGTCAATTGGTCTTTTTTTGGGCATTCGAAGGGCAAGAATCGGAAGAAGATAAAATAGTTTTATTCTCGCTCCAGGTACCAAACATTGTGACCGTTTGATAGAAAAAAAAACAACTTGTATACCTTCGTCAGTAGTTAATTATACATGTGCAATTTAAAAACAGTAAACAAATACTCTAAAATGAACAAATAACAATACAGTTTATCTCGCACGACTGTGAAATTACAAAGAAAATTGTTGAAAAATGCAGTAGTTTCACTTTGTGGTCATATTGGCCACATGCACATTGAACCCCTGAGCCAGTGGTCATGGATTTCACAATTTAGGTAGAAGGTTTTATGAATATTTTAACCATCATGCGCGGATCCAGAAAATTTTTCCAGGAGGCGGGGGATTCCGACGGTTATTTCAGTTTGCCATGGGGTATCCGAGGCATATTTTTATTATTTTTATTTAATTTAAAGAAATTTGAATTTTACAGGGGAGTCCGGACCCCCCCCCCAACCCCACTCTAAATTCGCGCATGACTATACATGTACTTTATCAATCCCTGTTGTGGATAAAGAGAACAAGATATTCTAAGATTTAATACATTTTCACTATAAGGTCGTATTAGTCCAGGACTAGCGGCTGAACCCCTCACCAAGCCATGACTTTCACAAGTTAGGTAGAAAGCTTTATGCATATCGTACCCATGTATTTAGTTTATCTCTTGAGCCATAAATTTTTAAATTATTTGTAGAAGGGTTAATGTGGCTTGACACACCTATGCACTATTTAAGGAATTGATGAAGAATCATTTTTTAGATATGATTATACAAAAATGACACCTATAGTTATTCAGTTCAGTTCGGTTAAAAAATTTTTTATATCATTTTTGTATTTTTTTATAGAAACAAGAAACACCGTTTAAGCTTTGAACAGGCTAAGTATTTGGTATTAATTATGCATAATACAATTATCAGTTATCTATAAATACATGTCAAAGATGACCATATAAACTTAGTAATATTTTTGGTAAAAAAAAAAACATATGAAATTCAAAACGAAAATTGTAAATATTTTTTTTTTGGATAAAAAATGCTAATAAACTGTTACTTGCTTAAACAAATTGATATACAATCTACTACTGGCTCTAAAAAAACCTGTCCGTATGAAAATGTCTTCCCCTGTCACCCCCTGTGTTTTCCCTGTCATCTCCTGTGCACCCAATGTTTGCCCGTGTACACCCTGTAATCCCCTGTCAGCCTTAGTACACATCCCATGTGTGCCACTGTCACCCCCTGTCATGCCCTGTAAGCCACTGTACCCCCCTGTGTATGCCCCCAAAATCCCCTGTGTAAGATTTGACTGGGTGTTTTTTTATCCCATCGCGCAACTTGTAACATTGCTGCTGTGCGTGTGCTTGTGTATACAGTGTGTTCAGCTGGGAAGCACGTTTAAAAGAAAACACTTGCACGGATATTTATAAAACTTCGTACACTTATTTGTCATGGTAAAAGGACAAATCCTATTTATTTTCAAGTCAATTAGTTGAGCTTTTTTTCGTTAAAAGACAGCTAAACATATTTTATGTACGGCTTGACAATTACTTATTCCGCTTCTTTTCTGCGGAACCAAAGTGAAAGTAAGCAGTTAAAATCAACAACTTGATATTTTGCTTTGGATTTAGATCTAGTATTGGTAAAGAAAAGTAGTTTTTGTAGTAATGGGGGGTTTGTAGAATGTTGTCTCCTTATTTACATAACTATATATTCCTAAAAAATGCATGCCTCACACATTAACTCATGTCGCTAAGCGGTGCCCTTGTTCAATATTATTTTCTTAGTTCGACAATTGAAATCACATGTGTTATATTTTGAACTATAATCAATCTTTCCACTCAACAGAGCTAAATTTCAAGACACACTGTTATTGTAACTTTAGAAATCATGTGTTTTAGTTAATAATTTATGGATACTTAAATAATTATCCTAACAACTGCAGACTCGAGATTCACTGGGTAGTAAATCTCAGGTGAGAGCGGACACTTTGTGAAAGCCTTCAGTGCATGTAGTCTTTTAGAGTTAGGGAACATCGCTACTCCCTAATGTTTCAAAAACAGATATAAAACATACAATATAGAGTGATTTATAGAGTAAAATTGTCTACATATATATGTACTCTATCTTTAATATATGAATCGTATGATTCTTAGTGAAAAACAAAAAAAACTAACAATATAATACAAACTAAGATCAAACGCGGTCCATGATGTTAAGCATTTTATTTTACATATCTAAACATATAGGTGCACACTTAAACCAGTAAATCAGTCAGAATGTAGAATTTATAAGCAGCCATGTTAGGATAGAGCACGTTTTTGTTTTTAACCCAGTTCTTGGTTATACCTTTTTTAATTTCCCATTAATAGCAAAATAAAGGTTTAAAAAGGGTGGGCTCTTAAATTGAATTTAAACTGATGGTTAATTTTCATAATCAATTTCAGTGATATCTGATTTTCATAACCCCTTTTTACTGCAAAGTTGAGAAAATGAACGATAATTTTATCAATTGCTAGTGAACAAAAAACCGCCGCCATGGTCAGAACATGTAAATATGTTTTCTATCGATGTAGGAGGTTATATAGATATTGAGAAATAAAAACAAAATGATAATGAGATAGAGACTAAGAGAGAGAGAGAGAGAGAGAGAGAGAGAGAGAGAGAGAGAGAGAGTTTGCGTTGATTTTGAATTGAATTTACTAATTATATAATTTACCCGGAAATAAGTTTCCTAATAAGTTTAAAAAAATTACCAATTTTTATCATTCCGTGGCCCTGGTCAGAACATACCCAACATACATGTAATTGTAGTACTAGTGTTTTCTGCACATGTAGCCTTAGGAGTTTAATATATTGATTTAAGAAATGAAGATAACAATTTTTCTATTGATCGACGCATCAAAGAAAAAAAATGACCGAAAAACTTTTGTAAATAATGTAAATGAAGCGTTGCGTATGAATACAAGACAACAACAGCAACAGTATTCAAAATGGATGCGCCTACAGCTGACGCAGAGCTATTCAGCTAAACTTAATGGATTAAACACAAATAGTGTGTTAAAATCAAAACCGGCTGAATTGAAAACGAAAGGAAAATACATGCAATAGCTTGTGATATTATTCACTGTGCAGAAAAACTCCTAATAAATCTAGTTTTTATGTGAGATCGCTGGAATATGCAACTGGACATAACCATCCAAGGAGAGGCGATCGTGGACGAAAATAGTTGATATGTCGACACAGAATATATGTATAAGCGACTTTTGTAAATGTTATGGTAACTAGATAGCCAGTGATGTACTTAAATCAGTAAATGGTATATCTGCCGTTTGGAATGCGCCGAAGGAGTTGATGCATTACTCATAGCTTTGCTTTACGATGCTTATTCTGATGACCGATCATCTATGTGTGTAAATTTAAAAATCATCCAAATTTGAACAGCAGTCTCAGGGATTTATCAAGGCTGAAAATATGGTTCAACATATTAAGCATTGTATCATATGAATGTGTTAAGTGTTAATCCCCGCGCTTGAGTTGGATATCATCTAATTATTATAAAATCTTAAATATTGTTTCTTCTATTGTTGTTTCATTATAAAAGCATGGAACAATGAAGCATTCATGAGATCAATTTCCCGTTAACTGCAATGTTTATAATGCCATTTCCTTAGATAATTTGTCTCAGTTCTTCCTTGTTCGACGAATTGGCTGTGTCAGGAGTGCCAGTAGTTCATCTTGAAACGGGGATTAATGAATGGTTAAAAAAATGTGTCAGAATTACTTTTAAAATTATTTCTTGTTATAAATGTCAATATTTTCTTTTCAACGCAAACCCTAAAACGTACAGGGAAAGATGACTTAAATTAATTGTGAAGTGATAACGAAGTCAGCACAAAATATAATATGATCCAGTATCATAAACTACATGTTGACATTATATAAACAGTTATCTGGGTTTTCCCACTATATATGCAGTAAGTATTTACTCAACAGACAAAACTATTTATCAACCGTCTGTACATTAAAACTGCACAACCACGATTAACTCCCTACCCTGGAATTTACATATTTGGAGTACAGCTTCCTTATCTACACAACCACGTTGCCAGCTGGCCTAAGAGTTTTGTCAGTGTCAGCATACATGTATATGGTACTTCTCACCTGGATTTTTTGTTCGCAATTCTTAAAAAAATTAGTTGTAACGATTAAAAAGCTTACCTTTCACATGTAAAGGCACTATTGTTTTTTCCAAAACAACTATTCTTTCTAAAATCAATGATAAACAAAGATAATAACAAAAGCTCATTATATCACTTAAAACTACCTTAAACAATTTAATTAATGTATATGTTTATATTAATCAAATAATGCTTTAAAAATCAATAATATGTATTATGAACGAAAATGAAAACAAATTATTGATTGATAATAATTAAAGTAAACTAGAGCAGAGCGCGTTCCAAAGCGATGAGTGGGTCTTCCGTTAAAGTCCAAAGTAAAGCTAGAAGTATCTCTAAGAAGCAGAGTTCTTAAATTAATAAGTAAACATAAAAATGTTCCCGTTCATTATTTTTAAATTACAATTGAGTTGACGCTTTAAAAAATAAACTGCTCCTACCGTTTATATGAGTAAATATTCCTCAAACAACATAAACCAGTATTTTATGAATATTTATGATATTTTATTATTTTAGTAAATACTTTTATATTACTCCCATCTATACATCTATTACAAATATTCAATACAGTCGTGTATGTCGAGTAATTGTATGATAACGTGTATCAATTTGAATACAATGTTGGTCATTTTAGTTTGAAACAATGATAATGATAGAAATACACTCACCAGCTTGTTTTAGTTTATCCTCACCGTTGTCACCGTAGCAGTATTCTTTGGATGATTTAGTCGTACTTTTTGTTGGATCAACCATAACATTGTCTTTGTCCTTAACTTCTTGTCAATGAATAATATTTAATCTTAACAAATGTGAAAATGTTTGTTCTTTCTTTCTTTTTCTGTTATAAATCAATATCATTTTGAGTTTAATAACCATTGTTTTCGTATTGATTCTAACCAAACCTAAGACAAAACCATTGTAGCTCTTTACTAAAAGATAACATATATTTTACATGTACCTGCTGTGTGCAATTGCACAGTTTTGAAGTCATCTTTGAAATAGTCGATGCCTAGTGTGCTTAGTTGCTCTTTGTCATGTTGCTTCATATCAAAAAGTCGCTCAATGTAAATTTCTTTGATAGATAGGACTATGAAAAAACTGGACGAGTAGAGATATCCATTAACACGGACGTCTTCTATACTACAACCAACTATTCTAGAGACGGTTTCTCTAATTTTAGTTTCATCTTCTGTGCTAAATTGTTGTAGATATCTTACCACGTGGAAACGAACGTTTCGATATCCATTTTCTGTCAATCATTAAAAAACTGTATCAATATAATCCTTAAAAAAGTTTGTATTTTATAACTTTTTATTAGCGTTATTGGTAACTAATGTATTGTATATTTTTTATTTATATTATACGTTCAAAGTTCCTTTGTGGTAATAAAGCTTATTATTAAAGTTACAGTAGAAAATTGGTAACAAAATACCTGGTAGGAAAAAGTGACATTTAATTTAATTTTTGCTAAAACCATGATTTTACAAATCTTTGAAACAAGCAAGATTCGCGATAATAATCAATACGATAGACAAAGTCTTCATGTAACTAGAGCAAAGCTCGTTGCAAAGCAACGAGTGGGTCTTTTGTTAATGTCAGAAGTAAAGCTGGAAGTTCCTGTCAGAAGCAGAGCTCTTAAACCAACAACAAGATTAACGAAAATATAAAGATGAAAAAATCGAATTATTCCTGGTACGACTTAACAAAATACGAATGATTTTAAGTACGACTTAACAAAAACATTTCCGATTTCAAGAACGACTTAACAAAAAAAATCCGAATGTGTTCAAGTACGACTTAACAATTATTTTTGGTACGAGTTAATTTTACTCTGAATATTACGCTATTTTTTAAATTAAGGAAGCGGAATCAAAATTTCCGGAAAAATCCATTTTTAAACCCCGATATCTCTGTTATGCATCGTCCGATTTTGAAACGGTTTTCAGTGTTAGATTCAGCTTAATAAGCTCTACAAAACACATATTCGTTTTAGATTTGATCAGAAAATTCATTTTTTCGAAAAAATTGTTTCACTTCCGGGTTCGACCGGAAGTGACAAAATAATTTTTTCTGTACATTTGCCATAAGTCAATCCGCAGATTTACAATCACAGAAAATTTCAAGTCTTTATAAACAACCGTTTACGAGAAAAGTGCTGGACAAAATCACTTTTTGAAAATTTTTAAAATGACGTAACTAGAAACGGGAAGTGACTTAATGACTAAAAGTTTGAAGGCTTCAAGGGACAAGAAATTAAATTAATCCCTGAAAATTTCTTGCAAATTGGTTGAATAGTTTTTGAGATATAAAGCAAAAAAGAAGTCAGAAGGAAAAACAAGAAGAATAACTAGAGCAAAGCTCGTTGCAAAGCAACGAGTGGGTCTTCCGTTAATGTCAGAAGTAAAGCTGGAAGTTCCTGTCAGAAGCAGAGCTCTAAAACCAACAAAAAGAGTAACGAAAATAAAAAGATGAAAAAATCGAATTATTCCTGGTACGACTTAACAAAATACGAATGATTTTAAGTACGACTTAACAAAAACATTTCCGATTTCAAGAACGACTTAACAAAAAAAATCCGAATGTGTTTAAGTACGACTTAACAATTATTTTTGGTACGAGTTAATTTTACTCTGAATATTAGGCTATTTTTTAAACCAAGGAAGCGGAATCAAAATTTCCGGAAAAATCAATTTTTAAACCCCGATATCTCTGTAATGCATCGTCCGATTTTAAAACGGCTTTCAGTGTTAGATTCAGCTTAATAAGCTCTACAAAACACATATTCGTTTTTGATTTGATCAGAAAATTCATTTTTTCGAAAAAATTGTTTCACTTCCGGGTTCGACCGGAAGTGACAAAATAAATTTTTCTGTACATTTGCCATAAGTCAAACCGCAGATTTACAATCACAGAAAATTTCAAGTCTTTATAAACAACCGTTTACGAGAAAAGTGCTGGACAAAATCACTTTTTGAAAATTTTTAAAATGACGTAACTAGAAACCGGAAGTGACTTAATGACTAAAAGTTTGAAGGCTTCAAGGGACATAAAATTAAAATAATCCCTGAAAATTTCTTGCTAATTGGTTGAATAGTTTTTGAGATATAAAGCAAAAAAGAAGTCAGAAGGAAAAACAAGAAGAATAATAATAATAAAAACTAGAGCAAAGCTCGTTGCAAAGCAACGAGTGGGTCTTCCGTTAATGTCAGAAGTAAAGCTGGAAGTTCCTGTCAGAAGCAGAGCTCTTAAACCAACAACAAGAGTAACGAAAATAAAAAGATGAAAAAATCGAATTATTCCTGGTACGACTTAACAAAATACGAATGATTTTAAGTACGACTTAACAAAAACATTTCCGATTTCAAGAACGACTTAACAAAAAAAATCCGAATGTGTTCAAGTACGACTTAACAATTATTTTTGGTACGAGTTAATTTTACTTTGAATATTACGCTATTTTTTAAACCAAGGAAGCGGAATCAAAATTTCCGGAAAAATCAATTTTTAAACCCCGATATCTCTGTTATGCATCGTCCGATTTTAAAACGGCTTTCAGTGTTAGATTCAGCTTAATAAGCTCTACAAAACACATATTCGTTTTTGATTTGATCAGAAAATTCATTTTTTCGAAAAATTTGTTTCACTTCCGGTTTCGACCGGAAGTAACAAAATAATTTTTTCTGTACATTTGCCATAAGTCAATCCGCAGATTTACAATCACAGAAAATTTCAAGTCTTTATAAACAACCGTTTACGAGAAAAGTGCTGGACAAAATCACTTTTTGAAAATTTTTAAAATGATGTAACTAGAAACCGGAAGTGACTTAATGACTAAAAGTTTGAAGGCTTCAAGGGACAAGAAATTAAAATAATCCCTGAAAATTTCTTGCAAATTGGTTGAATAGTTTTTGAGATATAAAGCAAAAAAGAAGTCAGAAGGAAAAACAAGAAGAATAATAATAATAAAAAAAAACAATAGAATAACAAGAGGGTCTTCCGTTGAAAACGGAAGACCCTAAAAAACAATAGAATAACAAGAGGGTCTTCCGTTGAAAACGGAAGACCCTAATAATAATAAACTAGAGCAAATGTCGTTGCAAAGCAACGAGTAGGTCTTCCGATAATGTTGGAAGTAAAGTTGGAAGTTCTTGTAAGAAGCAGAGCTCTTAAACCAATAACAAGAGTAACTAAAATAAAAAGATGGAAAAAATCGAATTATTCCTGGTACGACTTAACAAAATACGAATGATTTTAAGTACGACTTAACAAAAACCTTTCCGATTTTAAGAACGACTGAACAAAAAAATTCCGAATGTGTTCAGGTACGACTTAGCAATTATTTTTGGTACGAGTTAATTTTACTTTGTACATAACGCTATTTTTTAAACCAAGGACGCGGATCAAAATTTCCGGAAAAATCAATTTTTAAACCCCGATATCTCTGTAACGCATCGTCCGATTTTCAAACGGATTTCAGTTTCGTATTCAGCATAACCAACTCTACAAACCTCATAAACATTTGAAATTGAAACGAAAAATTCGAAAATTCGAAAATTTTAAAACACTTCCAGTTTGGACCGGAAGTGACGGAAACTAAATTCCAGCCTTATGTCTAAATAAAAACAATCAAAGCTTCAACACAGAAAATTCCAAGTCTCTATCTTGAAGCATATTTGAAAAACGCCCTGGACAAAATCACTTTTTTAAAATTTAAAAATTGACGTAACGTAAAAACAGAAGTGACGTTGTAATTAAAAATTTAACATCTTTGAGGCACGATAATGCAACATAATCCCTGAAAGTTTTTTGTAAATCTGTTGAAAACTTTTTGAGATATTAAGCTTTAAAAAAGTCAGAAAAATAAAGAAAAAGAAAAATAATAATAACGAGAAAGATGTCATTAGACGCAGAATTCTATGCGCAACTTAGATATTATGTTTAAAAATTAGTCTGAGGTAATTTAAACACGATTTAATTAAATTTAAAATTTTTAAAAAGTTTAAAAACCATCCAATCAATTCAACAAGGATGTCATTAGACGCAGAATTGTAAGCGCAACTTCGTAATCATGTTTCAAAACTAGTCTGAGGTCATTTTAACGCGATTTAAATAAAATTAAAATTTTTGAAATTTTTTAAATTCATCCAATCAATTCGAGAAGGTTGTCGTCAGACGCAGAATTTTAAGCCCAGCTTAGATATCATGTTTTAAAATTAGTCTGAGGTCATTTTAACGCGATTTAAATGAGTTTAATTTTTTTTAAAAATTTAAAATTCATTCGATCAATTCGAAAAAGATGTCATCAGACGCAGAATTGTAAGCGCAACTTAGATATTATGTTTAAAAATTAGTCTTAGGTAATTTAAACACGATTTAATTAAATTTAAAATTTTCAAAAAATTTAAAAACCATCCAATCAATTCAAAAAAGATGTCATTAGACGCAGAATTGTAAGCGCAACTTTGTAATCATGTTTCAAAACTAGTCTGAGGTCATTTTAACGCGATTTAAATAAAATTAAAATTTTTGAAATTTTTTAAATTCATCCAATCAATTCGAGAAGGATGTCGTCAGACGCAGAATTTTAAGCACAACTTAGATATCATGTTTTAAAATTAGTCTGAGGTCATTTTAACGCGATTTAAATGAGTTTACATTTTTTAAAAAATTTAAAATTCATTCGATCAATTCAAAAAAGATGTCATCAGACACAGAATAAGAAGCGTAACTTAAATATTTTGTTTTTAAATTAGTCTCAGCTTTAGTCTCAGCTCATTTTAACATGATTAAATTAAATTTAAAATTTTCAAAAAATTGAAAATTCATCTAATTAATTCGAGAAAGATGTCATTAGACGCAGAATTGTAAGCGCAACTTAGATATTATGTTTAAAAATTAGTCAGAGGTAATTTAAACACGATTTAATTAAATTTAAAATTTTCAAAAAATTGAAAAAATCATCCAATCAATTCAACAAATATGTCATTAGACGCAGAATTGTAAGCGCAACTTAGTAATCATGTTTCAAAACTAGTTTGAGGTTATTTAACGCGATTTAAATAAAATTAACATTTTTGAAAATTTTTAAATTCACCCAATCAATTCGAGAAGGATGTCATTAGACGCAGAATTCTAAGCACAACTTAGATATCATGTTTTAAAATTAGTCTGAGGTCATTTTAACGCGATTTAAATGAGTTTAAAATTTTTAAAAAATTTAAAATTCGTTCGATCAATTCGAAAAAGATGTCATCAGACGCAGAATTGTAAGCGCAACCTGGATATCATGTTTTAAAATTAGTCTGAGATCATTTTAACACGATTTAATTAAATTTAAAATTTTTAAAAAAATTAAATTTCATCTTATTTATTCGAGAAAGACTTCATTGGACACAAAATTGTAAGCGCAACTTAGATATTATGTTTTAAAATTAGTCTGAGGTCATTTTATTACGATTTAATTAAATTTAAAATTTTCAAAAAAATTAAATTTCATCCCATCATTTTGAAAACGATTTTATTAGACGCAGAATTAAAGTGCAACTTAGATAATATGTTTTAAAATTAGTCTGAGGTCATTATTACACATCCATTGTGTTTTAAAATTTAGCTTCCGTACTCGGAATTTCCGGACAATGATTTTCCTCGTGAGGCTAGATGTTCATGTCATCTATCAATTATGAAAATATCAGCTTCTTATCTTTGCTTGTTTTTGAAGAAATGCGTGGACAAGGAGAATTCGTAAAAAACGTGTCCTATATTTTGACCCCAGCTAGCTTCCGTACTCGGAATTTCCGGACAATGATTTTCCTCGTGAGGCTAGATGTTCATGTTATCTATCATTTCTGAAAATGTCAGCTTCTTATCTTTTCTCGTTTTTGAGGAAATGTGTGGACAAGGAGTATTCGTCAAAAATGTGTCCTATATTTTGACCCCAGCTAGCTTCCGTACTCGGAGTTTCCGGACAATGATTTTCCTCGTGAGGCTAGATGTTCATGTTATTTATCATTCCTGAATATTTCAGCTTTCTATCTTTGCTCGTTTTTGAGGAAATGTGTGGACAAGGAGTATTCGTCAAAAATGTGTCCTATATTTTGACCACAGCTAGCTTCCGTACTCGGAATTTCCGGACAATGATTTTCCTCGTGAGGCTAGATGTTCATGTTATCTATCATTTCTGAAAATGTCAGCTTCCTTTCTTTTCTCGTTTTTGAGGAAATGTGTGGACAAGGAGTATTCGTCAAAAATGTGTCCTATATTTTGACCCCAGCTAGCTTCCGTACTCGGAGTTTCCGGAAAATGATTTTCCTCGTGAGGCTAGATGTTCATGTTATTTATCATTCCTGAATATTTCAGCTTTCTATCTTTGCTCGTTTTTGAGGAAATGTGTGGACAAGGAGTATTCGTCAAAAATGTGTCCTATATTTTGACCCAAGCTAGCTTCCGTACTCGGAGTTTCCGGACAATGATTTTCCTCGTGAGGCTAGATGTTCATGTTATCTATCATTCCTAAAAATTTCAGCTTCCTATCTTTGCTCGTTTTTGAGAAAATGTGTGGACAAGAACTTTTTAAAAAATGACAAAATGGCGGATAAGTCCGAACCGGAAGTGATTTTTACAAAATAAAAAAAAGCGTATCAAGTTTAGATGATAATAGATCGATGCTGAAAATTTGACAAAAATCGGACCACCCATCTCCGAGAAATCTTCTGCACAAAAATTGTAAAGAAAAAAAAAAGAATTTAAAAAAAAGTGAAAAAGAAACATTACAATAATAGAAGGGTCTTCCGCTGAAGACGGAAGACCCTAAAAAAAACAATAGAATAACAAGAGGGTCTTCCGTTGAAAACGGAAGACCCTAATAAAAACTACACCTTAACAGGGAAATAGAATAAACATAGCAAAATATTCATTTTTGCATAATTAGTGCAGTACATATTTTTGTCATCGTTACAATTCCTGTTGGGAACAAAAGGTTTTATTTGATGTGTTTCTAATATGTACATAATATAGATAACTGTATTTTTGTGTAGAACTAATCTCAAAAAACTTTAAACAATATTAAGCATATCAAACATGATTGTAATGGTGTTGCTAAGAAAATATTCGGTGAATTAGTGAAATTTGACTTAAAATACTAAATATTTTGTATGATGCCGAGATATTTTATTGTTGCCATTCAATTACTTTAAACATATTGAGATATATTTTAAAGAGCATCTTTAGCCTTATTATATTACTAAATATAAAACCGGCAATGTATTTTTGAGCGTAAGGTACTGTATTACATGGTTTTTTTGCACCAATTTTAGACTGAAGCCATTGTCATGTTTGATATGTTGTTGGACAACTACACCGGAGCGTTACCATGAAAAATATATTTTCATATTTAGTGCAGGGGTCAATACTACTTATGGTAAAAAAAAGAATGAATCTGCAGAGTGGGCAAAACATGATCCCTATACTATTTCTTTATTATTATGTTTATTTTACATTTTTAATGAAGAAGATTTTTTTTGTTATAAATTTTATGGCGTTACTTTTTACTAAAAACGGCCATTTTAAAACATACTCGTTCGAAATATGTGCAGCCTAAAAATAGATATATAATTCAAAGAAAAAAAAGTCAATTCTTTTGACTTATTGATAGCAAAAACTACAAAGGTTTTTGTTTATAACAAAACATATGCGAAACAAATATGTTATCTTAATCATAGTAGAAAAAGTTAACTAATCAGTTAATTGTACAGTACATCTATATTACCTGGTGGTTTTTCGTAAAAATGCATTGCCTTTCGCTCTTTTGCATATTCAATGCATTCCTTTTCTAGTTCTTCACAGTTTGTCCTTTTGAGCAAAAACTGCATTGGAATAACGTCAGTCGGACTCAGTATGTTTTCTCTTAAAAGAATTTTGAAGCAATCTTGTGCATTCTTTGCTTTCTCTAGTTCTGTGACGTCTTTAATATTGTAAGATGCTGCATGTACAATACATGAATTACAAGAAGTTTACAGCCATTTTTTCTATGATTTCAGACAAGAATAAAATAAAAAAAAACTTACTTTGAATGAGGAATTTAAGTTGATCATTTTTTTCTTTAGGAAATTTCTCTGCCAATTCACTGAGCCAAATGCTAAACGGAATACGAATTCCACCTTCAGCATAAAACTTTCCTATAAATGACATATAAAAGTTATAAAACCAACGTGGAAGAAACATAAAAGTTGCAAATTGAGTTGTTTTTCATTAAAAAGAACTATTAAAAAACAAAATTAATTTGAAATAGTATCAGTTGGCTGTAGTAATAATGTATAGTAGGTGTTTAATGTGATTCTTACCGAGCGTCTTCTTTTCTCTCATTTGTTCTTCTTGAATATTTTTACCTTAAACAACATATGAATATAGTTGTCGTTTCGAAAATAAAACTATTATTTGAAAAAAAAAACCCACAACATAACAGGGTTTTTAAACATTTGCAATAACTGGCAAATCTGTTTTCATATTTTTTTTTCATTTTGATTTTCACAATAACATTTAAGATATGATATTTGATACTGAATGCATAGAAAATCATGAAAGTTACTAAGATCACCATATCAGCTTAAGACCTACATAACTAAAGGTTGAGTTTTGTAATTGTAATTATTTGAACAATATAAAAACTATTTAATGTTTTTAATTTTATAACAAAGTAAACGTAAGTATATAGAACTTCCAAACATTTTAAAAGCATTTTTTCTTGTAAACATTACATTTACTATTTAGATTCGTGTTTTTATTACAACACCGGATAGTAAACACAAACAATAATTATAATCTGCGTAACGATTTGTTTGAAAAAAAAAATATGTCTGGAATTTAGTTTTAATTTAGACAGTTTCAAAACCATTGGACGTTTTATTTAAGGAAAAAAACCATTAGATGTTTGACTTTCCAACTTTTTTAATAATGCGTGTATTAGGTCCTTTAACGTTTATTAAACTTTATTCCGGGCGGGGGTTTTACCTGTCGATCTTGGTAAAGAAGCAGTTAAATGTGACTAAGAATAAAATATAAACAAATATTACAGTGTAATTGTACTTGTTGTTCAGCTACATGTCTTATGTTTATACATAAAAACTATAAGTACTAAAAATGAGTAGAACTAGCAATATGTTTGTAATTTACATTGTGCATCCAAAATGTGTTCTTTAATATAATTGAATAATAAACATTCACAACCCCCCCCCCCCCCCCCCGTTCCCAATAATTACATGCACCAAATTGTTTTTTAAAAAAATAAGCAATAGTGGAGAAAAAATGAAATACAGCCAAGATGTCATTACACATAATAGAAATATTGGATGAAAATGCTAATTAAGGAAATGTAAACCTGACATGAAACTAATTGAACAATTGAACAAAAATATTTTAACAGACTCTAATCAATTCGCTTTTGTCCAAAAATACATTTTAAACGTATGTAAATGAGTTCGTTTCATTGACAACGACCTTCAAAATTACCAATGTTCAAAATAATTAGAACGAGAAAAAAAAACTTAAATGCAAATTAAAAATGTCATAAAAGACATATTTACAATTAACTAGAACACTTTTCTTACCAACAAATTAAAACAGATTAATGAATATTTTCTTTATCTGATAATAAGATTATTGGAATTCTTTTTATTCAATCTGTCTTTCTAGCTTGGATTTCCTCTGACCACTAAAAAAGAGACATTTTTTTTACGTGACCAGGCTCCGGGATCATGAAACTGCCTTATATTTAATGTCGAATTTTGTCTTAAATCTAAGATTTAGACTTACTTAAGATTGCTTACTTAAGTGGATCACAAAATGATCTAAGAAAAAACTTAGCTAAGATTTGTGTTAGCTTAGACGTCATAGTAACTCATGCGATTTTTCGACCGAATTGTTAAAAGTGGAACTCTTCTTTGTTTGAAGATTCCTATCGTCTGCATTGTAAACAGCATCATAATCATGGATAGCATTAGCGATAACGATAAAACAAAACGACAGCGGAAGATGAACTGGGACCCAAAGGAGGAGGTAGTTTTAGTGGAGGAGATGTCCAAGCGGGAACAGTTGTTGTTCGGGAAGCTGGACGGGCCAGGGAGAACCACGATCGATAAGACAAACGCCTGGAAGGAGGTTATGGATTTATTGAATGCGTAAGTTTGTTTTCCTTCTCATCATGCATATCGAATAAATTAGATACGTTATAAAGTTATAAAATCATATTTATAAGATACTTCAAACAAATATTAGTATAGTTTCCTACTGGATGACATGACAGTTATATAGACTTGTTTACACACTTTCACTTTTATAAAGGGAAATAACTTCAATAGCAAGTCCACAAAGGGAAAAACCTAGACTATAAATAGAAATACATGTATATCGCTTTTTCACATGGCCAAACTCATATAATTTTATAACTCGTCAATTTTCATGCCATTCATATATAAATTGATATATGCATAAGTATATGGCTGTAGCACTTCAATTAGAAAATTTGCAACCCAAAACGATATTTATTTGAAGGATTTTAAAATCAAGATTTATAAACTTAACTTTTCTTCACAACATACTATGCCATAATTTTTATTTCAAATATAATAGTTTCTCATCATTGTGATAAATCATTTAAGATTTGTTTGTAATTTGACATGTATATTTTTTTATACATACATAAAGACTGTAAATTAATTTATTAAACCAGATGTGAATAAAGAATAAATAAATTAGGGCCCCTAATTTTGGGAAATAGATTGATTTGATTCGCATAAATATATTTTCTTCATAAAATTGCTGTTAAATGTAGTGTATGAATGTTTAAGATAAATTAATTGCTCTTTTTTCTTAGCGGAAATGTAAATTCTCAAAGAACAGTACCAGAAATATTAAAAAAAAGTATCAGAACATCAAGCAGAAAGGTAAAATACTAGTATATCTTGCTTAATTCAATTGAAAGTTTTATTTACATTATTTATACAGGATATTGCTTACACAAAATAATGATTAAATTATATCAAATAATCCAAACATTACTTAGGTAGGTTTATTTTATATTGTTTTAAATGAATAAATTGCATCAATTGTTATGATCTTAATTGCAGCAAAACAAAAGAGAAGCGCCATCTTGCATCTAAGGACTTGGGATGGGAAGAAGCCCTCCTCTCCCAACCTAAATGAACAACTTTTGTTGGATAACTTGGAAGGCAGACCAAGTTTATGTGGTCTTCCGTGTGGAATAGACACTGCAAGTGGTAAATATATATAATTGATGATACATGCATCAGATTCATAACTGTGTTTAATTTGTTTATACACCAGTCAAGGGTCCTTAGGACACACACACACACACACACACACACACACACACACACACACACACACATTTCATGATTATGACTGATAGTGGTTGAAATTTATGGAAAGAATGTACAAATCTGAAAAGCTAAAAGGATAAATCAGTATCATATGTTTTATGTTTTTTATAGCCAGCTAGTTTACTTTGTCTGACACCACAACTGTCACCCGGTATAATGTCCTACACAACATCCTACCAGCTCAGTATATCAGCAACCTGGGCCATCGTCAGCATCCAGTCTGCCCTCTCTACCAACTAGACATCACCACCATCCCAGAAAATTACAACGGAGACGCTGCTACATGAAGAACTTGAGAACATCAGAGAGAGAAGAAAATTGATCAAAGATCAGCAGCAACTAGTTCTTCTTCAGAAACATTACCTTCTGTTGAAGATCAAAGAGAGAGACCCATTTTTTGATGTAGATTTCTTAAATGAAATCTAATTTTTAAGGGTAATTTAAGCATATTGTATATGTATTGACTTATATTTATGTCCCGAGTTTAGCATTTTGTTTATCAATATTTCAGCTGTTCAATTTGACTTAATTCTCCTTTGAGCTATGAACTTCTCGTTTTGAATTTAATTACATGTATATTTAATTTACCTATATACCATTGATACTTAATCTTCAAGATTCATGCAGTTCCTTAGTTAATGTTGATTGACTTACTGATATTTCCCTATTTTTTATTTTAAAATATATGTGCAGGGCCAGATGCTGTTGGGGCATTTATTATCTACCTCTCTCTCTCTCTCTCTCTCTCTCTCTCTCTCTCTCATTTGTTTGATAGACGAATTAGGAAGATTTTTTTTATATTCTATTCTATTGAAGGTGAATTGCATTTTATTAGGCCCCAGCTCAGCGGATGCCCTATATAAGTGATCAGTCCGTTTGTCCATCCATCTATCCTTCCATCCATCCATCTGTCCTTCCGACATTTCTTGTCCGGAGCATACATGTACATTCTTTCCCCTTTGCTCCATCAGGCTCATACTTCTAAAAGCAGGGCCCTTTGAGATGGACACCATCTCAATGATATCTAGTTCTATTATATCTTATATTTGTGTCAATCGCAAAAATACATTAAGCCTTGTTACTAGAATAAACCTTTTATGTGTAAACTTTTGCAGATTTTTAATGTTGAAAATGTAAAAAAAAGCCTACGGTATATGTAATTTGGGTAAATTAATTCACTTTAGTTCGAAAATAAGACAAGATTTCAATAAAAAGTCAAATTAGTTCCTAATCCTATATGTACACTTTTGTAATTGTTCATACAAAAAGAAGTTTTTTCCTGTGAGAAGAAATGAACTTGAAACTGAATTTGATTAAACTTCATAGATTATTAAGGACATGTATAATATTCCACAATTCAACAGATTAATACAATAATTAAACTAATTTGTTGTGATATATATATATATATATATATATATATATATATATATATATATATATATATATATATATATATATATATATATATATATATACGAGGGTTGTTCGGAAATTATTGAGACATTTTCTCTTATTCTTTTAGTAAAACAGATAAACCCTTGAAATTTCACCATAACGTTAATCAGGATAGAGATTATCAATGTGAAAAGTTTCTTGCCAATGGCACTAATAGATCATTCCTGGTAAGCTGACCAACGTGCCTTCGTCCAGTGACCCGGCGAAACCGCAAACTTTTCGCAACGTCATTTTAACGCTTCTTAGTGCTCCTGTGTTTTAAACACCTTACAAACGAACGAAAATAAGAATCATTCTTTATTTCTCATCTTTAATTTTCATTTTAAGATGTTTTCATTTATATTTTCTCTCATTCTTGTTATTTTTAGGGGATGAGTCGAGTTATTTTTCCCGAAAGTCTAATTACTGTGAATGTCTCCTTCTGTCATTTTTTTATATATATTTTAGAACTGTTAACAACAGTTAGTGTGTCAAAAGTACTCGATAATTAATCCCTTTGGCCTAATTCTAGTTAAACAATCGGTGAAAAAATGTGATGAACTGAAGCTTTATACCTTGTCTTGTAATCGTATAGTTTTTTTAAGCAATTGATTGGCCTTAAAAGGTTTTCTTCTAAGATTTCCAATGGTTTGACGGTTTTCAATGCGCCGCCTTGACGTCAAAATTCAATGTAAAGTCGTTGTCGGATTTATATTGTTTGATAAATATATGTGTACCATATCCGTATTTCAACTCGAACATCAGTGAAACTTAATCAAAAGTTAGTCGCAAAGAAAAGCAAAATGAACATATTTAATTTGATTTCTTTTATCATTAACTGTAATTCTACAGACACTTATAAAGTAGATGTTTAAGTTGTTAAATTCATGGCTGCGCCGGGTACCCCGACCACCGATTTGTTTATCTACTGTCGTAAACAAAATATTAAATATTCTTTGAATATTACTTTGTTTTATTGTTTGATGGCGTTTCTTCGGTGTCTATGCCAATTTTCACCAAAATTCGTCAATTAGAAAAGCAAATATTCGAGTTGTCTCAAAAATTTCCGAACAACCCTCGTATATACATTACTGTGAACTATATACATGTATACGTATAAATTATTCAATGTTACATTTCAATACATTTGCTTTCAAATGAAATTTAAATGACACAATGTTAATACAATAAATTACAAGCATTGTTATCAATTAATTCTCTTATTTTCTGTTTTTTATGGAATCAAATTACCAAGTACTAATTATTAAATTAAAAATGAAGATATTGAAAGTTATAATGTACATGTTTAAAAAAGACAAGTACAACTCATAAGTGATAATTAATTTACAACATCAGTAAAAGTCAGCTAGAGGATGACCACAATGATTGATCTGATAGTAATTAATTTCTACAGCTTTCACATTACTGAAAAACAGGAAGATGGGTGATTTATTTATATTGTTATGGAAACGATAGAGAGAGCGAGAGGGAGAGAGAGAAAGAGAATTCAAGAGTGAGAAGAGTAAATCGAGTAAACAGAGAGTATAATAGATAAAGAGAAAAAGTATAAAGAAATTTAGGAGAAAGGGGAATAGATAGAGAAAGAGTGTAAAGAGAGAGAGAGAGAGAGAGAGAGAGAGAGAGAGAGAGAGAGCTGGAGAGAAAGAGTAGATAAAGAGGGGGTAGAGAGAGAGAGAGAGAGAGAGAGAGAGAGAGAGTGTGTGTGTGTTTGAGAGAGAAGAGTAGATAGAGAGAGTACTATAGATAAACAGAAAAAAGTATAATGAAATTTAAGAGAATGAGAAGATAGAGAAAGGGTACATGTATAAAGAGAGAGAGGAGTAAAGAGAGAGAGGAGTGGTCAGAGAGAGTGTAGATCTTTCAATTCGGAATAAACTAAAAATGAAAATAAGACTAATTAATTATATCTAATTTGTCACTGATAAATGTTTAGTCAGAAATACTGGTAGTTAAATTAATGATCGAAACATTGCCTGGCAATGAACTCACGGTAACCAAAGCCGTTGTTGTTCGCTGGGTCTCCTATCTTCTGGATGTCTGGTCCAGCTATTGTCAGGTCATCTAGACTGAGAGTTACAATGTCTTGTCGCAGGATGCCGACATAATGCAAAACCACACAAGCGACAACATACTGGCAGGCTCTACCTGGGTCTGTCCCCAACCCAACTGCTAAACAGGGGAACCTCCTCTTGAGAATTCCGTATGTTTGCTCTATGAGTACGCAGGTACGGCATAAGGCTGTGTTGTACCTCTCCCGATACCTCATATTGTTGGTGGTGTTGAATGGGGTCATCAGGTATGTCCTGCAGGGATATCCGACGTCACCCAGGAGTAATCTATCATGCTGACCTGAAATTATTTGAATATCAAATTAAACTAACAAAAATTTCATAAAACATGTACTGCATGCTTGGTTTAAGCTTTTTATTCATCATGCCACAATTTCATCAATCAAATCCAAGAATGATTATGTTGTGACTTGTGAGGAAGTTAATTATATATATAATATATCTCTCTGCTGCATGTTGGTTATGTAATTAAGTCATTTTGGTCATCATGCACATCAAAACTTCCTTTAATTAAGCACATATACATGAAATATACATTTGTATTTAATTTTGAATAACTACAAAGATTTCTGAAAGCTGTCAAGCAATTTGACAAAAAGAACTGCATGAGGACTAGCTGACATTGAGTGTTTGACTGATATTAAAGCTGGACTAGCTAGAATGGGTCAAAACATTATAACCCCTCCTATATGAAACTTGTTATATGGGATACACTGAGGTATTATAATATTATTTATGTTTAGGCACCTACCATTTTCAAACTGATGGCATAAAGTACTCTCTCTGAAGACCCTTAAGTCATGACAAGATCCTGGCCATTTTGCCACACAGGTGGTTACCAAAAAATTGGTGTCACATGTCATCTGAAAACAAAATCAAATACTGATTTGTTTTTATTCCATTTCTAAACAATTTTATTCAGTATAAGTTATTGAGTATGATAAGGTAGCCAACACAGCCTATATTTAGCCTTGTCCTATGGATTTGAATTATAATTTAGCACCTGATTTGTCATATGTTGTCCAAAGCAAAAAGAGAGATCAATACACTTATCATCAAAATAGACATATATGTCACTGGTTAGTGGTCTTGTATTTTCATCAATATATAATCATTTTAAATTTAATGCCTGGAACCAGAATTAACATTTACCATGGCATTTAGGGAGTGGTATCCCTTTCTATTGACATAATCCGGCTCATTTTCAGTGGGCGTTTGAATCCTGATGAATGTGCCATCCACACAACCTAGCACATTTGGAAATCCTACAATATTTCAAAAAATCATTGTAAATACCAGTATTAGAACTTAAATTTCTGATTAGTAGTCATTTATTATATTTCCTAAGATTGCAACTATATGTATGCATCTATTTGGCACATATGATACGTTTAATTTGAACAAAAGACAAAAGATGATCCGAAAGATATTTTTGCTGTTTACCCCCCCCCCCCTTTTCCACTCCATTGAAGAAAAAATTATGCACACACATCTATAATATGCTTACAAATAATATGGTTGATAAAAAAATATAAAATATTTTTATAGGATTGATTTTTTAAAACGCTTACATTAAAATCTTTAAAAAAAAAAGGCTGGGACGTTAAGTATGGACCGAAATGCCTATGGGCTGAAAGGTATGGACCTTATCGAAAGGGGGCGCTATTGTTTGTCTACGATGTGACGGTCACATCTTATTTACAGTGGATCGTTGAGGAAGTCGGGAGAATTCTTACCTGCGATGGTATGGAACTTCCTTTTCACGTTTAATGCCTCCTGACCCGTCGGAAAGCGGATGAATCTTCCGGCAGTATGGCGATGGCCGAGCTAACTCTCCGGATACATCGTCCAGCCCAGGCCTTTGACACATACACGGCATCTCCACCGAGCTGGTGGAAAGCCCCAGTCGCCACAAACCTCAGGAACACCAAAAGTTGAAGCATTGGTGGAAGAGCCATGGACCTCCACGTTCCATGACTCACCGTGTCGGCAATCATATCACAGATATATATTATAGTGGGTCGACGAACACGTTACCTCTCAACGAGTTTGTCGTCTGTCCGCAATAGACCAATCTACACTTTACAAAAGTTATGTCCCTTGGCCGACATCTTTGGGGAAAACCCATATATTTCCCAAAGTAGCCTTTGTAGTTTAGAGGGTTGTGACGTCGTCATTTGACATTAAAAATTCGTTTCCGCTGTGAATTTTAATTGCCCCAAGTTGGGGCAACCCACACATGAAAGGAATAAATCAAATTCCAAGAGATTTATTCATAGGACGCCCAAATATTTAGTTGCTTAAAGAAGGGAAAAGTTGCTTTTTCCCTTTTGACCTTTCGGTTGACCCCGCAAAGGGGAACAACTTTTGCAAAATGTGGATTGGTCTAATCTAATGGACGGTCTCGAAACACACGAGGACGAGGGAGCCGCCTTCTCTGATCATTTCTTCTTAAAAATCTAACAAGTGCCGCCATGTTGAAGTTACTTAGTAACAATCGTTATTATACTTAAGTCTGCCTAATAGCAGTCTTAAGATTTAAAACAATATTTCAGACTTAACCCTAAGTCATTTTTTTGTGATCCACTTTAAGAACAATCTTAATTTGAGTGCAAATTTATTAACTTAAGTTTGACTTAAGATTTAAGACAGTTTCATGATCCAGGAGCCAGAGCTAGAAAAATTGCAAAAAATACTGTTTCGTATATTAAGGCTCTTTTTTAATGTTATTTTGAAAAAATGATAAAAAGCAACAAATTGATAATGAATAATTGGTATGTTGGTGAATTAGAAAAAAAAAATAATAACGTCTGAATTTCCTCTGACCTCTATTAAAATAGATGCTACAAACCCTACTCATCTGTTAGAAAAGACGTAAAATTCAGTTTAAATGGAAATTTCTTTCAACTAGTTATACTGTGAACTTGCATAAGTTCTTGCAGAAAAAAAATGATTGAGTTGTGTTGCAAATACTACAGACATTGAATAAAGAAAGGCTGAACATTCGAATTTCCACTGCACGCCTCATGAAAGTCAATACTGCCATAAATGGTTGTATTTCTAAAAACCAAACATATTAAAGAGGATTCTTTGATTTGACATTTTTTTCACTTCAAATTTATATTAAAGAGTTTATTTTAAAGGCAATTAACCAACTGAGTGTCAAAGTTGTGCATCTGATATAATCAAGAATTTCTGGTCTCTGAAAAAAAAAGAAAAACATGCAAGGAAACTTTAATACACACAACTTTTATTAAGCCTTTGTTGAGAGATTTAAAATACAATTAAACCAAATAAATTACAGGTTTCATAAAAAATTATACGTTGACTGTTATAAAATAAAATAGACTTCAGACTGATTAATGGATGGACAGAAAGACACTGATAGATAGAAAGGATTATTTGATATACTGTGCCATCACAAAATTAAACATAATTATAAACATAAGACATATATTTTAAAAATCAGTTTCTCCACATGAACAGTAAACAGTATCCATCACAAACTTCATTACTGCACTTGGTCAGTTTTAACAACTGTGGATATCTATCAATTGTATTTCTTATAGCATATATGCATGTATCATAATATATAATCTTTTACAATAATAATTCCTAATTGTATGCATTTTATGACCACATAATTCATAACTTTTGGAGTTTAAGAAATGGTTTTCAGATCCAAGTAAATGTAGTAAATCATTAATGGTAGATTATCACTGGTTTGGTCGAGCTTAATATATCAAGATACATGTATGTTGTGTTGCTTAATAATTGTCTTAATATTATATCATAAATGTTTAAATAAATATTGTCATCCTTAAATTGCCAATAAATGATCCAAGCCATCAATCTGGAAAGGCTTTATCAGGATGAACAAAAGAGAAACAATAATCTGATTATCAGCACTTCTCTTCATCACTCATGGTTTCAGTTCTTTACTTTTTATATTTTTTCCGCATTGTGTCTTGTATTAGGAATGACCTCGTTAACACATACCAATGATGTTTCCATATCTTGGAGGTTTGAAAAATCGGTATAAAAAAACAAAATGATATTACTGTTACAATTACTTTTAACATATAAGAAGGACTCATATGAAAGGATGATTTTAAGAAGCTACGTGTAGAGAATGAAAATCCATATAGGCATATTATGAAAGTGTACGCAACATAGACAGACAGAGCCTTATATAAATGGGTAATTTTACCTAAAAAATTGATACCAGGTGAAACTTGTCAACATTTGATTGTAATCTTCAAAATTTAAATTAATGTTACTTAACTTGACAATTTCAAATCTTATATGACTGTGTGTATTTAGAAATCTTATGTTTTCATGATTTAAAAAATAATAAGAATTTGTAACAATAATGAACACATCACATGAACTCTAAATATGATGTGAGCAATTACAATGTATATCAACCGATATGATAGTATGATGATATACTAATTTTTCCTCAACTGCACTTTGCTTTTACAATTCAAAAGAGGTGAATATCAGTCAGCTGTTCAAATGGTTTCACAGTACAGAGAATAAACATTATCAGTTATTGATAGTGAATAAAAGATTAATTCTAAATGTTGGGAACTATATGTGCTAAAAAATTATCAATACAAACATAAATCCTATTTCCTTACACATATACTGTTCAAGCTGATGTGCATGTAAGTGTTACACTAAAATCACTTTGTGAGTAATTGTTGGTAAATAAGCTTGCCATATGCTAGAGTTAGCTCAGGGCCCTCTACGCTAACAGATGTGTATATACGCCTGCTTAACCTTACCATTGATCATGGTTAATTTTATTTGAGAAAATTCGAACTAAAATTGTGATTATTTTATATACAAACACTGACTAAATTAACAATGAATATTTTTTTTTTCATTTTTGAACAAATTAGGATTATTGTTTAGCTATTCTTGATATAGGCTAGGCGATATTTTTTCACGTCGATAATATACGAGCATAATAATCTGTAACGTTAACATAATGCAATAGCACATGTCATGATAACACACCTACCATGCTTAATGCTCGCAAATGACAGCTTTAGATCACAGGGAACTGGTGTATTGTCTCGTCCTTTTTTTCACTCCCTTTTTATGACACCCGACATCGGTTTGTGTTTGCAATATTCGTCGTACACTAATAATATCAATCAGTTTTTGCCATTCCGACTTGTTGTTTATATCGAGATTTGGGAAATAACCGGAAATCGGCGCAAGTTTGTCGCTAATTTTAAGTTTGTTAATCGTTTTGATATTAATGTTGATATAAATGATACTTTATGGAAGTTAATTACGCAAATAAACTGTCGCTGTGGAAATACGACATCTCATCGCCAGACGACAGTTCGCTTTGCGCAATAAACTTGTTTTTGTCAGGTTCACATTCATTCATCCTTTTATGTAAAATGGTTGTGCAAACTTTTTTAACTGTAAAGAAATTCATTATAAAAGTGTTAAAATTCGTTATTATTCACTTCAATATAAGACTATAAGACTCAAAATGAGTTCGCTATATCCGTAAATTCGTTATATCCGAATTTGTTTTAACCGTAAATTTTTGCAAAGATTAGTTAAGAATTTTACCGGGGATTCAAAAACACTTCGCTATTTCCAAGAATTCGCTATATCCGTATTCGTACTAATTATATGGAAAATTAATTACTATATTACACGTACGTAAAACAAAAAAAATGTTTTGATACTAATGTTGATATAAATGATACTTTATGGAAGTTAATTACGCAAATAAAATGTCGCTATGGAAATACGACATCTCATCGCCAGACGACAGTTCGCTTTGCGCAATAAACTTGTTTTTGTCAGGTTCACATTCATTCAACCTTTTATGTAAAATGGTTGTGCAAACTTTTTTAACTGTAAAGAAATTCATTATACAAGTGTTAAAATTCGTTATTATTCACTTCTATAAAAGACTATAAGACTCAAAATGAGTTCGCTATATCCGTAAATTTGTTATATCCGAATTTGTTTTAACCGTAAATTTTTGCAAAGATTTGTTAAGAATTTTACCGGGGATTAAAAAATACTTCGCTATTTCCAAGAATTCGCTATATCCGTATTCGTACTAATTATATGGAAAATTGATTACTGTATTTCACGTACGTAAAACAAAAAACAAAAAAATATTCATTAAAACTATACGTTGTATTGAAAATTAATAATTAAATAACTTTTTCGCAAAATCATGTTAAATAATGTTTAGTTCCATGATTTGCGTGCATTTTAAAACAGATTTTCGCTGAAACATGTCGCCTTTTTAAGTGTCTGTTTGGTGTCGCTTTTTTGAGCTACTTTAAAATTTACGAATAATGATTGACGATGCAAACAAATATCTTCCCGATAATTGCCTATTTATATAACATTAATAGTATGGCACATGCGGTGGAGTAAAAATGTAAACAATTATAAAACGTATATTTAAAAAAACCAAAACCGTATTACCTGAAATCTCCCGTTTGTTCTCTCCAATTCGATTTTTAACCTCTATTTCGAAGACGCAATTATCGAGTTTTTCTAATTGTTTTATAACCAACACAGGGTGAGGGAAAGTATTTGATGTCCCTATATACTCTGCAGCACTGACATTAATGGGTTCAAAAGTGTCGGTATTTTTTTCCTTAATAGTCCATTTCACAGAATGCGGAACTGGTACCGATTTTATTGTCATCGTGAACTGCAAGCTACCATCCTCTTTTTTGATACATTCCTTCAAAAGAACCTCTGGAACACCTAGTGAAATAATTGTTAATTGGGGACAATGTGAAATATTCAATTGATAATTCGTTAACGTTGAACACGTTAATATGATAAAATGACAATTTGACTAGTAACCCTAGTCAAATGAGATCGTTGTTGTAGATAATAAAGACTTCGTTCAGTTTCTTAAAAAAAACTAGGTAAGTTTAGATTCAAATATTTCGATATTGCTTTATCTACATGCATGTATATACATATAGATATCGTTGTCACTGGCCAAAGATTTAATAAAATTCATTTTTTTATTCTCTCATCACCAAATAAATGGGGTACAAAACATATATAATTATATATACATACAATCTAGATGAGCAGAGCTTGCTTAATTGGCTAATTAATGATTAAAAAATAAAGGTTACATTGATAAGGATATAATGAACCTTATTATACTTGTCAGCTTATACATGTAACTAATTATTTTGTTAATCGATCTACATCAGCTATAAATTACTCTAATCACTTCTTCTTTCAAATGGGAAGACATGACAGTATTGGTTTTTGACCATTATCCTCATTGGACAGACGCGGAGAGGAAAAGCAAAGAAAAGTTATGGATGCACATATTCAATTCATTCAGACCTGATGGCATGAACAAACAAATGGACTTCCCTAAAATGAACGTTTCATAGCCTTACATCACCTGAAACCCAAATAGTAATTTCATCAAATCTGTCAACGGCGCCTCTTTCAGTTATCAGTCTCCCTTTTGCCTTTTATTTGTAAATAACTATTTTATAATTTCCTTATTTTTCTTTTTTTTTCTTTTTAATCAAACTCTTACCCATTATTAACTTAATGGAAACATTCGGGCCTAAATCATAAGGCACTCCCCGTACTGTTTTCAAGATAGGAACTTATTGTTGTGCTTCTTGAGATTTTGATTTGTGATGATTTATCAAAAAATACCATTATCATCTTTTCGTTTTGGCAAAGTATTTCATAAATGAAGTGTTAATCAATTCAGGGTTGACAAATTGATTATGGGTGCTTGCTCACAGAAAATAAACCCCATATTTTTGCTGTTGAATTCGTTGCCATTTAGACTTTAATTTTTACTGGTATTATCTGATGATCTGAGTTAACATTTGTACCTCATTTAGCTGTTACATTTTGCAAAGTTGTTCTCTTTTAGATCAATTTTATATTTAATTATCATTGTAACAATAGAATAAGAAATTAAACCCTAAAAATATCAAGTGATTCATATACATTTGATGTAATTTGTAATCTTCATTCGTTCTTATAAAGAAAAAAACAAATACGAGATGTATACATATAAAGCCAATTCGTATTTAAAATCAAAACGTTTAAAACACATGTAGTATGGATCTCGTAGTTATGTAAGCTATTTTTGTTTCAAAAACGATAAGATAAAAGTGTTATTTTACATACTGCTATTTGAGCATACGTCTTCCAGGGAAAAAAATGATATTCGATAAATAGTGTATTTTAGATTGAGACATTTCCTATTAAAATGGATTAAACAAACCCAATCGTAGCTTCATTTCTTTTTTTAGACATTTAGAGGAGTTATTATATAATTGTTACCTAGTAATATTACTGTGCTGCACGTCTCACCAACAGGGTTGGCAGCAATAAGTTGGTACTCGCCAGCATCATCATTATTCACGTTATAAATAGTCAGTGACGGGTCTTTTATGTCCGCCCCCGAATATTTTTCATCGTTTGTTGCAATGACTTTATGTTCAACGCCCTTAGTCCAATAAACATAGTTGAGTGGAGGTGATTCGTCATATAGGAATACATCACATTTCAGTTTCACTGAGTTGCCATGTAAAGAGCATGTCACTTCAGATAAATTTGGCTTACCTAAAAGAGATTTTGAAAAATAATACTTCATCTAAAATAATATTTCTAATTTAGCAGTCTTTAGATTGATAACTTATCATTTAAAAAGTAAATAAACATACTTCCTGTAACTTGTAAGAAAAGTTTGTTGCTTGTGCACTTTCCAATGCTATTTGATACAACGACTTGGTAGTATCCTTGTTGTTTCAAAGTAGCCTTCCGTACAAGGAGAGAATGTGAACATTTATCACTTCTGCTTCGTAAATATTTATCCGTATCAGTATCAAGATCAATAATTTTTTTTCCGTCAGGACTATGTTGCCATTTCACTTCATCAGGAGAAGGGTTTCCAGATACAGTGCAGTCGAATGTAGTATCTGATCCGCAAACAACCTTCGAGTTCGATGTTGATACTATATCTGCACTTGGTATGCCTATAAAAATCAAAGTACTGAAGTACTGAAAGCCGGGCTCTTTTGGTGTGTCTTTATGCATAGTGTGTAGTAAAGACTGAAAATCTCTCTCTCTCTCTCTCTCTCTCTCTCTCTCTCTCTCTCTCTATTTCTCTCTCTCTCTCATGCTTTTAATGATGCAAAGCATCAGAGAGCGACCAAATTTTGTAAGCGGCTATAAACACAAAAAATGTCTGTCTAGTAGAAGTTAAACAGTTTAACAGTTGCTGCCTTGAATTTTGCAACAAGCATTATATATTCAATCCCCGTTTCTTCATCGCGCAGCAAAGTAGTTCATGGAAATTCATGCGCATTGTGTGTGTCCAAAATGCATAGTAATGTTTTAAAAACACGTTATTAATAAGAAAACTAAAAAAGATAGACAATTCATTCAAAATTTAAAAAAAAAGAAACAAAATGCCAACACTTTTGACAAAACGTGACTCTTTGTGTAACTATTTGGTATAGCGGAAGCTTTACCTTGACGCTGTTTGGTTTTTTGTTTATTTGTGCTATTTATAGTAACATTGGCGATTTGCCTGCCTATAGCCAGGAGTCTGCTTTCAGCAGAGCCCGGCTAAAAATTATGTACATATATACACATACATGTGATAAAAATACATGTAATGTTTGAGGGTTGTCAGTGTTTTACTTTCCCGTATTTTATCAGGTTTTTTTTATATAAAATAATTACCTCGCAATATGATTCAGTATGAATGACAAAAACACAGTTCTGGTTAACATTTGACAGTTGCAATATCATAACTTTCAATCAAAAAATTGCGATCAATGGTAAAAATAATGCTTTTAATGCTATTAGATATTTTCAAAGCTACACTGTTATAAGAAATTCTGAGTCATCTAACCAACTTTATTTTAAAAACAAATTTCGTCAAAATTTTATAAATATAAAATGAAAGATATATTTCGCCAATGATGTCGTACCTAACTTTATGTTTTTTGAAACGGATCCAACAGCATTCCAAACTGTACATGTATATAATCCCATGTCATCTTCACCTGCCATTAAAATTGTAAAACAACTGTCCGCTTTTTCTCCTCCACGATATTTGTCGCATGGCACTTGAAGCTCCGAATTATTTTTTGTCCATCTTATATCCTTGATGGGTGAGTTTTCAGAGACTTTAAACACATAGTGAATGTATATTTTTCCTTCCTTTGAAGTAGCATTCAAATCCTCTAAACATGGAAGGTCTAAGCGAAAGAAAAATACAAAAAAGTGATGGATTTTTTATGGAGTACAAGATATTCAAGATAAACTGTTCCATCAATACTTAAAAAAAGAGTTAAAACCTCAAACGTTTGTAAATTTTAACTGTAATTGTTTTTTACTACATCGCATAAATAGGGATCACTGAACACATTTTCTTTTGTAAATACCTCCCTTTGGACGGAGATAAACTTTGTTGCTTAATATTTTGACATCGTAATTTCTTGAGAGAACAGCTTGGTATCCTGCTTCATCATCTTTACAAACGTTGTGGATAAGGAGCCGTCTATTGTCACTTCCCCTATACTTCTCATCTGTTACGTCTAATTGTTTACTAAGCATTCCGTCTACTCTATCCCAGCTGACTGGTAAAAAGACATCGTCTTCTAGTGTAATTTCAGCTTCAAAGCAAGCTGTTTTTCCACAAAATATTTCTGGTTCTCCAAATACACAAATTGCTAAAACCAAAAAAAAAAAAATCAAAAAAAAAATCATCAATTGTTATTTCAAGTTAGAATTTGTTTTAACCGCGTTATTTTTATGTGTATTCATGTTTGACATAAAAGAATGTAAACTGTAATATTTACCTCCGGAACATCCTTTCCGAAAAGTATACTCATCAAAAGTAAACGTTTTCCTCTCTAAATCTTGTAACATTTTATTGTAGTCAGTTGTACATCCATTGCTTGATGTATATTGTTGACACCGTTGGATAATACATTTTACATCACTCCAGAGGTCCTTGAATTTGTCGTCGGATATTTCTGCCGATGCAGAGTGTGCAACGATTGAGTTTCTGAGATACCTGATTCGTTCGATGTCGTCTCCAACTTCCAAGTCGTTACTTGCTGGTTTGTTTCCCCACTTGTTTGTTGGTTCAAGTGAAGGGCAAAGATTTCTGATTAGTCTGTACAGCAAAGTAATATCAAACTTGCTGTAATCGGGAGGATTGCAACACGTATTCCTTTGATCTGGATTAAGTTTGTATTTGCCTTTAACTAAAGGATCGCAATTTTGTATCTCTTGGTCTAGATCTATAGGCTGTATAAATATGGTCAAAATGTCTTGGAGAGTAAGTTTATTGATATCAATGCTAACAATTGAAAAACGCGCAAAATTCAATTGTGTCTGTGAAAGAGTCGTCGATGTCATTATTCAATGAGTAAGCTTAATTCATATAGCCTGTTATTTCAAATCCTTGCTTTGTTAAAACTGTCGTCTTCTTCATTTGAATCCTAAGTTTTATTGTTACTGATTTTTCTCTATAAGTAAAAAAACAAGGTCACAATTACTTTTAAAAATTGAACAATATGAAACAACATCATTTTCATTTACAGTGTAAGATTGTTCATAACTACTGGGTGCAATATAGAATTAAAAGCAACACAACTGTTGTCGGTTATTGATCCTTACACTGAAATAAAATATAATCAAAAGTGAATGTTTAGTACTCTTTATACAAAATGTTCTGTCGTTACATAAACAAATCTATATATATATATATATATATAAGAAGCACTAGCAAACCAACAACACTCGTTGTTCAAAGTGTCAGATCAAAAGATACACGGTTATAAGATGAGATATAAAAAAGCACTAAAAATAACCAACGACACGAACAATAAAGTAAAATATTGTCAATTTTTCGGGACAACCCGTCCCTTCTTCAGGACAACAAAATAAAAATTACATAAGAAAGAAGAAAAAACATCTACAAAACTAGCACTAAACTAAACTAAATAATATCTAAAAAACTAGATAATGTTTAAACACCGGATCAAAACGTGGCAGCTACATCTTTATATTTAAGAATTTGAGCCCGAGACACAAAAATCCCGCAGCGGACGGTCTGTGAAGAAGTCAAGATGAGATATAAAATATAAAATATAAAATATTTTACTTTATCGTTCGTGTCGTTGGTTATTTTTAGTGCTTTAATATATATATATAGCGGTGACCGCTCACTGCTAAGAGAGTGGGTTCCAGGGGTCATGGTGCTTCGAAAAAGTAAATTTACCTTTGCTTTATATATATATATATATATATATATATATATATATATATATATATATATATATATATATATATATATATATATATATATATATATATATATATATATAAAGCAAAGGTAAATTTATATATATATAAAGCAAAGGTAAATTTACTTTTTCGAAGCACCATGGCCCCTGGAACCCACTCTCTTAGCAGTGAGCGGTCACCGCGCTAACCACTCGGCCATCTAGGTGGAGCTCCGAAAATGTGAATGTCCATGTGTTTTATGTATATATAGATCATTTACTATGGGCAGGTATATGTCAATTTGAGAGTAACTGCAATGTTTGTGATATATATATATATATATATATATATATATATATATATATATATATATATATATATATATATATATATATATATATATATATATATATATATATCACAAACATTGCAGTTACTCTCAAATTGACATATACCTGCCCATAGTAAATATATATATAAATATATATATATATATATATAAATATATATATATATATACACAGTACAGCTCACGAGTATCCCGACACCCACCGTGTAAAAAACACGGTGGAAAACGGTCTGTGTCGCACCGTGCACACGGTGTGACATCGTGTATGTGTATTGGAAAATTCAAGAAAAAGCACCGTGTCGCACCGTGGCAGCCTGTGTAACTCCGTGGCCACTGTGTTACATCGTGGATATAGTTACCTGAGACGTTGATAGAAATAGCGTATGTTTAGAAATAAAGAAATTATGGCTAAACAAGGGTTAAAACATATATATCCTTTTCATATTAAAAAAAAAGAATGTCGACTTAAGTTGCACGGACCCAGAAAATTGTCGGGCTGTTAACGTGAAGTAATTTTTTGTGATCTGAAAACTCGACATAAATGGATACCTTTTAATTCATTTGTTCTTAAACAAATTGAAAGGAATTCACCAAAAATATTTAGCAATCAATTAATATATAATCAAAATTCAAATCAATTTAATTCATCTGGTTTTTTTTCTAAACACATGTGATGTTTTAACTGACGATCCTATTAAAATGTCGGGAGCTTAAACGTCTTATTTCTGTTATCTGTAAACACTTTCTGATTTATTAATTAATTTACAGCCTTACTTTTAACCAATTAAAAATGAGAACTGAAAACATTTCAGATCATGTTTTTCTAAAAACATGTGCTGTTGATGTGCTGTAGTAAATAACAACCCCATATTACGGGTTACTCGAATAATTTGGACTTCAGCTATTCATGTAGCAATAAATAAACAAAAAATCACTTTTATATTATAGATTATAGATAAGTACATGTAAAAACTCTTTTTAAATTATATTTAAGCATTGTACAAGTATTAAAAATAAACCCGCATTTCATAAAATAATTTGCAACTTTATTTCCGTATAGCTCGTAATGGCCTCGTGATTTCACATGAAAAAATCACTCGTGTGATGTACGTGAGCTGATCAGATACACAGCATCGACTTTCATCTTGGGTTCTATACACAACAGGTGTTATTGTCTGTCTTATTAGGTGTCATTGGAATTTACAACTAACTGTGTGTATATTTGGACGTCTGAACAGGTGTGCTCGAGATGCCGTTATTCACACCTTTCCGCGAACACCTGTTTTGGTAACTCATCACAACCCGTCGTGTGTATGGTCTGAATATATCTTACTTCTACTTTGTTAGTTCAATGATTTTTCCTCTCTAACAAACAAAAAAATTGTCTGTAGATATGTACACAAACAATTACACGTAAGACTATCGGCGCGTGGATCCGGGGAACAATTCAGCAACTCTATAAATGCGGGAATTTTATAAAGTATTAACTTGCGATAAGAAAGTATTTACCGGGTACACATACATGTATGTACAAAAAAAACCTGATTGATTAGAAAGATGAATGAGATAATACCGGTAACTTTTTGCAAGCATTTATAATAAACACAACTTTATTGATGAGAAATAGCGTCGAAATTCTAACGAAAACTCTTATTACAGCGTGAACTTTACAAACTTTTAGTCATTGTGTTGAAATCGTTATTAAAACCATGGATCTAAAATAAATGAATTAAATTCATACAAATAAAACTAAAAAAAAATATAATTCAAAAAAAGTTGCACAAAAGTACAGAGAGAGAGAGAGAGAGAGAGAGAGAGAGAGAGAGAGAGAGAGAGAGAGAGGGGGGGGATTTTACAACGTAATATTCCAACACTCATGCATGCAGTATAGGAATGAAGAAACTAAACATTTCAAACACTGAACACGTCATTGTTAAACATTTTTCTATTTTGCGGACTTAAAAAAACAATAGAACGACTTGTTTTCCATATCATGGAAGGAACACGTGGTCTATCTCGCGGGCTGATTTGATTGACAGGGATAGCATGTGGACCCTGACTGCATATATTCTATCGCAATTTTAGGGAAAAGGGTTCATTATAATGGACACTATAAATCTAACTTATTACACCGAATTACAAGTAAAATGTACTCAAATTAAACTCATACTGGTATTCTCTCTCTCTCTCTCTCTCTCTCTCTCTCTCTCTCTCTCTCTCTCTCTCTCTCTCTCTCTCTCTCTCTCTTATATGACGATCATTAAACAATCAAACTGTAATTATTGCAAAACTGAGTAGTTTCTTGGATCACAAATAATTTCTAAACTCAAGTTGCTATAAAGATAAAATTTTAAAAAATCAAGAACCGATCCACACATTCTTAGCGCTATGAATATGTACCGTGCGGTACTAAATGTACAAGTACATCATGCATACATGTGTATAAAAGAAAGAAAATTTGAAAATATATTAGATATAAAGCTGTATAGTTATATTATTTTGAGAAAGTGCATTTGTTTTTAACAAGCCGGTAGATTTGTTATCGTTGAATAGAGTATAAATGAGAATAGATCACAGTTATGGTTCTATGCACTATTGAAACTGCCAATCTACAGTAACCACGATTTAAAAACGGACTGAAACAAAAACTTATAGAACCGTTTATTTGAATTTTAAAAAGGAAAAGAAAGTGTTGATGTTTTAATTGATAAAAACCTTTATGTGGGCGATATCGATTTTTGATATTAACAAAAATCAACCGTGTCAATCGCATACGTCTGAAAATTGCGTGCATAAAATTTTTATTTCTTTCTATTTCTGTCTTTTTCTTTGATTCTCTTACGTACATCAATAACTATTTTATTCTTTATAAGTTTTATTCCTAAATTCTCCTTTTTTCACAGGTAAATACCGCGTGTTACACCGTGTTATTGTCCGTGTTGCATCGCGTTGCACCGTGTTTTTTCTCGTTCTGTGGCCGTTACAGAGAACAATAGATCAAAGGTACCGACACTTCCACGCTCAGCGTGGACTTTCAAACACGGTGGTCGGTGTTTTGTCGGGATACTCGTGATATATATATATATATATATATATATATATATGTGTGTGTGTGTGTGTGTGTGTGTGTGTGTGTGTGTGTGTGTGTGTGTGTGTGTGTGTGTGTGTGTGTGTGTGTGTTTGTCTATGTACACTTCCGAGGTATTGTTTCTGTTTACACACCAACGTATTGAGGTATGTGTTAAATACCGAGGTACTTTTCCCGTAACCTCGGAATGTATACCTCATTTTATGCGTGTACAGCATGCAGGGATTACGTGGTTTAAATTAAGCAATAACCTCGGTAGGACGTCAAATGGTTGGTAGGTGTGTGTTCCATCAACATCGGGTCGTATTTTGTCATTTTCAACTTTGAGCACACACTTTGTCAAACAAGGCCTCTGATTGGCTGAAAATTTGATTGGCTGTTTAACATTACTCGGAAATCAAAACACTACATTCGAGAGTCTCGGACATTTTGATTGGATTACATCGTGGCACAAATTCAGATAAATAGGTAAGTACATGTGAAAGATTCTATCTCTTATTCTTTTTCTAACAAGAAACGTATTTAATGTTAAAAATGCTTAGGTGCAAAATGCTATAAGATAATTAAAATAAAACAGGAACGATTTTTGAAAAGCAACAAACACGTCTATTTCTCTATCATGTCCGTTGTTAAAACTTAGGTAAGATTTAAAACATATTTCATGTTCTTCATTACAAAAAGGGGTTAAAGCAATATGAATTTATGAAAAATTGGTTTAATTTTAAAGTTTTCAAGATATATAGTTCTATACATTACAATATATAGTAGTTTTCATGAATTGCGCGTATGAGAAAATTCGAATTGCCTCTACATGACATTGATTTAACTTGCATCATGAAAGCGATTTTCTTCTCATGATAAATAGATAAACGTGCTTTTTTAACTAATGAACGCAGATGACATTCACAGTACTAAACAGTCATTGCATACAATGAAACAAAAACATTATTGATGAAAATGGACATGGCTGTGAGTTTTTAATTGATTCATCTTGATTTTAAAAAAAATCTTAAGTTTGATAAATAAAACTTAAGTTGTGAATAACCAAAATTACTTTATAAGTTCTTCTACAATGCAGAAATGATGTTTGAATTATTAAGCGAGGATATATATCAGCAGATATTGTGTTAAATTGAAGATAACAACAGCAAAAAACCCAGCAACATAATGATAGAATTTAACAAAATTGCAAGGCAGCTTAATCTCTCTCTCTCTTTCTCTCTCTCTCTCTCTCTCTCTCTCTCTCTCATGAGACTCAAATAGTGATCCATGCATGTGATGATTAAGTATAATGATATAATTATATTGTAAGGAAAGATATGAATATAAAAGAAAGAAGTAAGAATTTACATGGATATGATAAGAGTATTTCAACATAGAATATAGTTCGATATATCTTTAGTTTTCCTGGCATTTTAACGATTTTGATATTTTACAAACTCTCTCTCTCTCTCTCTCTCTCTCTCTCTCTCTCTCTTTCTCTCTCTCTACCAAATGCAAACAGTGTTCACAAAACTAATTCCATCCTTTTAACTATTAATTTTCAGATTCACAAACAAATGATGTGCATGTTTGGTATATTCGTTTTGCAATCATCGTGTTTTTTAGTTTTAAAGGATTTTGATATTATTGATGGTTGTGATGTTTACAGTTATGATAATGGATTTTTAATCCTTTTCGAAAGTTACGTTTCCTTTATTGTTGCTAAACTGGTTTTAGAAGATATGGGATATTTTTATCAAACGATGAATGCGTGGTAAGTAGAATGTTGGAATGTGAAAAACCTCAAAACCATCCCTACCAGGTGAATTCAACCAGAGAATATTTTGTCGCAAACAAATAATAGTATATTCCTACATTTGGAAATGCTTCATATTGATCAAATCAAGTTAATGATACATGTAAATAACAATGAACACTTTCATTATTCGGATGATGTATGAAAAAGGCATAAATTTTGTCATTAAGATGTTTTAACCATAGGCGTCGGAACCATAAGGATACCTTTTTTTTTTTGCTTGTTAAGATTCCTGGTACTAATCACTTGTTATGCAAATATAAAAGGTGACTGGTTTTCTTTTGTGTGGCACTATTTGAAAAATTACAAAAAAGTAACTCAATGTTTTTTGCAAAGTTAGATCTAACCATAACGCACATTGCATCAAGGAGGGGCTAGTCCAACCCCTCCCCCACTTTTTTCTCTCAGCAAACATAATTTTTCTTAAAGAAATTACCAGGAAGCTTCCGGTAGAATGTAAGGAATTGAAATGAATATAAGGAAAAATTAATAATTACCGGATTAGGAATTTCATTATCTTGTGAAAATGTTTTTGTAGGTAAGATTTTTTTGAGTTATTGATATACAACACCCCCCCCCCCCCCCCCCCCTCTCACACGGATTAAGGATTTCATGATTTTGGGAAATAACTTTTTTTAGCTTGTCAAGATTTCAGATGATAATTCCCCCCCCCCCCCCCCTTCGCGATAAATTGTCTTTATTTTATTTTGAAACGGGATCGGGATTACAATTATTTACAATAAATTACGGGATAGCCCCAAGATGTAGTGGCGGAGTCTGACTTATTGATAGATACACAGCAGAATATATGGTACGACTTTACTGATTACATTCGATCCCTGTTGATTTTAAGCTCCTCCCCACATTGCAAAGCTTTAATAGACGAATGCATTTAGATGCATAATATGTTTTACGGACCGTTGTGGCGAGAGCAGCTCAGCAAAAATTACACACAACATGTTACCTTGTCAATTAAGTGATATTTTGACAATTATCAACTAACATCAAAGAGTTTTGAGAGATTGAGAGAGAGAGAGAGATTGAGAGAGAGAGAGAGAGAGAGAGAGAGAGAGAGAGAGAGAGAGAGAGAGTTATGTATTTCTAAGTTTAAAAGAAATGTCAAAACACATATACTAGGCTGTATCTTCCCCCCTAACACGGTCCCTGTTTGTTGACCAGTGTGTTTTCCCATTTTAAAACTTAATGGGGTGACAATATGCAATATCTACAGAGTTTTTTTTTCTCATTATTCTTTTCAGATTTGGTTCAAAATAATCAGGCTGTAATTTTTATAACAATAATATATATTTTTAATTTCCTCCCTAAGTTTACTGTACTTGCATGCAAAGTTAGCTTAAACAGGCGGACTCCGAAAACACCGTCATGTATTGCGATTTTTTCAACTTCCATTTTGTAGCATATGTTAATTGGCCAGAGAGTGAAAATGCATTGAATTTCAAAGTACTGGTATATTATTTTTTACTTTTACAGTCTTTGGAAATAAACTAAATGCATTGTTAATAAAAAATGCATGTAACATGTATATTGAAATAATACTGAATATAAGAAAGATTGGCCATTAAAAGCCTCTTTGTACCAAAAGTTTACAATTTTTGGCGTATTTTGCTAGGATATGAATAGTTTGAGACTCTTCCAACTTCCCGCTCCTTTTTAAGGATTAGGAAATGTTTTTCAAACATCAAAGACTTTTAGAATTCAAAATGAAATTTAACATGCATAAATATTAGACCCTCTGGCAGATCAATCTAAAGGCTATGGTGTTCATGTGGCTGTCAAGACCTGTGGGCCTTTTGTTTGTTAAGTACTACATGTAGGTTTGTTGATGGTAGATAGGCAGAAATTTGAAATTTGCCTCTTATTAAAGCCATTTTTATTGAAGAGAAGTGAGCTATGCACCTCACATTTGTAACATTTTATTTGATACATACTTAAATGTTTTAATTGTTATAATATTCAACAGATGGTTTAATTTCTTGTTTGTAGATAAAATGATCAAGAGCAACCATGTATAATGAGTAAATATAGCTAGCATGGATGATGAATTTCCAATTGGGCTTTTAGCATTTGATTCAGATTTTGAATATTCAGAATCTTGTTCTTTCTGTGCAGATTTTTCTCTTGATGTGTTGGAGCTTTTTATTAATGGAAAAAAATTTCTTTGCTTTTTCTCTGCAGCTGAATTCAATGCATGTATATATTTTTGTAATTTAATGGGATTTCATTTCTCAAAGTATGTACTTGTTTAAATCCACATTATAGGAGGACACAATAAGAAGAAGGTATTGCCATCTTGTATAAGTTGATGTCATGCAAAATCGCTAATTTTATGGGTCTGTGATGTTTAATCTAATTCTACATTCAAAATCTTAAATCTATTTATAGACTGCCAAATGAAACACTACATATTGCTACATATATGTAGAATGGGGACATTTTTGACTGCATTTGACAATGGATACATTTCTAAATTTAGTGGAAAGTCCTTAGATGAAATTGCCTGTGAAGGTTAATATTTTTATTGCAAGTAAACTTGTAATAGGAAATGAAATTAAAAGATAATAGTCAGATAAGAAAATTAGTTGGCTAATATAACAAAGAAGTGTTATTTTAAAATTAAAAGTCGCAGATAAGAAAATGAGTTGACTAATATGATCAAAAACTGTCATTTGAAAATTCCTTTAACCTAGTGTCTGTATTTTGTTGATATTATTAACATAACTCCATTTGTTTCTTTTAATTGTAGACATATATTCAAATGATGATGATGATGATGATGATGATGATGATGATGATGATGATGATGTTGGAAAAGAAAGAGCCAGAAAAAAGAAAACTGGACCCAAGCCTTCAAAACTCCCAACAGGTAAAAGCACAAGAGTCCTTTTTCAAAGCATATGTCACAATACAAACACAATGAATTTGAAGATCCTTATGCTGAAAAACTTTCTACATTTTCAAAGTATGATTTTGTGATATGAATGGAATGTTTAGAACTGTAGTTTCATTCAAGAACTGTGGTTTTATTCATTGTCATTGGCATCAGTTTTTGTAGAATATTGTAAAACAAAGCTTCAAGAACAGTTAAATTAAAGGTAGTCTGCATGTGTGTCTATAATTGAGAAATATCTGTAATTTGTAGTAAGGTGCCTATGTGTGTATACTAGAAAACACTGAGGCAGTGTCTGCGTATCTATATTTGGAAACGCTGATAATGCATAGTGAGGTATATATGTGTGTTTATATTGGGGAAACACCCACAATGCATAGTGAGGTATCTATGTTTATATTCAAATGGGGGAAACAAACATAATGCATAGTGAAGTATATATGTCTATATTTGGGAAACACCCACAATGAGGTATGTGTGTGTCTTTATTGGATAAATATCCATAATACATACATGTAGTCAGGTATATGTGTGTTAATTTTAGGGAAATACTGATAATGCATAGTGAGATATATGTGTGATTATATTAGGGAAACACCCATAATGCATAGTGAGGTATATGTGTTTTTATTGGGGAAACACCCAAAATGCATAGTGAGATATATATGTGTGTTTATATTGGGGAAGCGCCTATAATACACACTGAGATATATGTCTGTCTATATTAGGGAAACATCCATAATGCATAGTGAGGTATATGTGTATCAATATTAGAGAAACACTGAGAATGCATATTGAGGTATATGTGTGTCTATTTTGAGGAATTATTCATAATGCATAGTGAGGTATATGTGTATTTATTTTTAAGAAAAACTAATAATGCTTGGTGGAGTATCAGTTTATTTTGAATAGAAAACAATTATATTTCGTAGCTGTATGTTGTAGACAAAGATGTGAGTGATGAACATGATGGCAATGATGATCATAATGATGAAGATGGGGATGATCATGTTGGGAAAGAACGAGCTAGAAAATAGAAAACTGGTCCTAAGCCTTCAAAACTCCCAACAGGTAAAAGCGCAAGTGTCCTTTTTCAGAGCATATGTCAATACAAACACCATGAATTTAAAGATTCTAATGCTGATTTTTTTTTAACATTTCCCAAGTATGACTCTTGTGATATGACTTGAATATTTAGAACTGTAGTTTCATTCAAGAACTGTGGTTTTATTCATTTTCATTGGCATCCAATTTGTAGAGAATTAAAAATAGAACAGTTTCAAGAACACTTAAATTTAAGGTAGTCTACATCTGTGTCTATAATGAGAAATCACTGATAATTTGTAGGAAGGTATGTGTGAATACTAGAAAAAACTGATGCAGTGTCTGCGTATCTATATTTGGAAACACTGATAATGCATAGTGAGGTATATGTGTGTTTATATTTGGAAACACCCTGTCCCATAATGCATAGTGAGGTATATGTTTGTCTATATTGGGGAAACATCCATAGTGCATAGTGAGGTATATGTGTGTTTATATTGGAGAAACATTCATTATGCGTAGTGAGGAATATGTGTGTTTAAATTGGGGAAACACTCATAATGCATAGTGAGATATATATATGTCTATATTGGGGAAAGATCCATAATGCATAGTGAGGTATTTGTGTGTATATATTGGGGAAACACTGATAATGCATAGTGAGGTATATGTGTCTCTTTTTGGGAAATTCCCACAAAGCATAGTGAGGTATATGTGTGTGTATATTGGGGAAACACCACTAATGCATAGTGAGGTATATATGTCTATATTTGGGAAACATCCATAATGCATGGTGAGGTATATGTGTATATATTGGGGAAACACTGATAATGCATAGTGAGGTATATGTGTCTCTTTTTGGGAAATTCCCACAAAGCATAGTGAGGTATATGTGTGTGTATATTGGGGAAACACCACTAATGCATAGTGAGGTATATATGTCTATATTGGGGAAACATCCATAATGCATAGTGAGGTATACATGTATGTGTGTATATATTTGGGAAACACTGATAATGCATAGTGAGGTATATGTGTCTCTATTTGGGAAATTCACTTAATACAAAGTGAGGCATATGTGTGTCTATATTTGGGAAACACCCATAATGCAAATTGAGGTATATGTGTATTTATTAAAGAATCGCTGAAAGTGCTAATTTGGGTATCAGTAAAAAATTTTAATTTGAGAAACACTTCAAAATTGAGATACATGTAAATTCATATATATTGGATTTATTTATGAACTTTTTCACAAGTTCACATTTTTAACTTATACCCTATACTCATTTGTTTTTTAACTGTTGAATGAATAAATGAATTCAAAAATGATTTTGCATTTCATTAAAGGTAAAACTGTATGTCGAGAGGAAGAGGAAGCAAATTCAATAAAGAAGCCTTGCAAGAATTGTGGGAACATTTTTTTAGGACTTTTTGCAATTGGATTTTGTTTGTCGTCATGTGGTGTTCATTTTGTGCTGACAATTAAGAATTTTAATTTCTTTCAAACTACATGGCCTAATTTTTCCAAATTCTTTCGATATGATGTATAATTTGGGTAAGGGGAACATAAATGGTAATTTCATTTCTCTTCCACACTGTGTCCTTGGTCAGCAGGGCCAAAATGCTAAAAAGAAAATCTTTACTTCCACACATCTGAAAGAAAACTGAATTCAGTTGTAAATTTTATATTAGTTTTTTTACTCCAGAATGTAGTTTAATTACATGCATATATGATATTCCTTTATTGAGGTCTGTGTCTGGGCTAGTTACTCAGGTGACCGTTAATGCCTGTTGGCCTGTTTGGTTTAAAAACAATTCAATTTTATACACAAAGAAGTGATTTTGTGTTAGAACTTGAAGAATCACCTTGCTTTTTTAGTGTGTAAACATCACTGTTCAAATTTATTGAAATTTTCAAAAAATTGATTGTTTTTAAACTGGGAATTAATTCCTTTGAAAGATTGTTTATTCATTTAACAAAGCTGTATTTTACTTATTGATAAGTGAAAATACATTGGATAATTTTCTTTTCTTTGCACGTATGTATTTTTTCTAAATAACGACAAAGTAATTTCAATGAATTAATAAAGATTAAAAAAAACGGGAATTAATTCCTTTGAAATATTGTTTATTCATTTAACAAAGCTGTATTTTACTTATTAATAAGTGAAAATATATTGGATGATTTTCTTTTCGTTGCACGTATGTATTTTGTTTATAATGACAAAGTCATTTTGATGAATTAATAAAGATAAAAAAAGAAAGAAAGAATTGTTATACTTGCTTCAAGACAATTTTTTGACCTTATACTTTTTGCAAGAATTTACAGGGTAAAAAGATTTACTCTTGTCTATCAAAAAGTCCATCAGTCCTGGTTGTTTATTTTACTTTTTAAGGAGTTTGTGTTAAGATCTCTAGAATCATTGTTTTTAATTCGCAGATATGTTTAGTTATTGTAAAGTTAAAATGCATATTCACATGAAATTCTGATTCTGTTTTATTTTGAATAATGCACTTTTAATCTAAAAAGAATGACAAGTATTGCAGAAATTAGAGAAAGAGTTCATTAAAGCAACTCCTATGATTATCATATTCCAATTGAGATTTTCCTGAACCTTAGTAATGAAAAAGGACATGTCTACATTTGCAGTTTCACAGGAAATCCTCCATTTATCATCTGGTTGTGATAGAAAGTCTCTTTAAAAATATGTACTATTTAGGCTCGCTGGTCAATAAATCACATGTAAACATCTTGCAGTATATATTTACATTCTCAAGTGTCTTTGCCTATTATACCATTACGTATCGAATTTTTACTATATAACCCATATAACTTCCAATGACGCCAAATTGAGGCGCCATTGCTAATTTATATTCACACATTTAATCGTACAATGGCTAAAAATTGTATAACTATAAGCAATAATGATTCATTCTTTGAATATTATAAAAGGGATAATTTCAGTCGGGGCGTGATCGAATTTATCATAAAGCCCTTCGGGCATTATTGGGTTTGATCACGCCCCGACCGAAATTATTACCTCATAGTATTCAAAGAATGATCCCTTATTCATTAAATAAATGAAGTAGGATTAATCAAGTCGTTAAAAACTTAAACTGTTTATTAGCATACATATGATTTCTGTAAGAGATTGAGATGATACATAAACACCCCCCCCCCCCCCATATTTACATTTTTCGATATTACATTTTGTGTTGATCTCGATGCAAAATATAATAACGCAAAATCTTATGATAGAAAGTGGACTAACTATAGCTTAATTTGCAATTTGTAAATATAACAATATAATGTTACAGCTAATGTTGATCATAGATACCAAAGGAGATATCAACAGCGAATGTGTCACTCTTGGTCTTAGTGAATGCATACTGATCTAGATTGAATCCATCTTTATACTGTATACTCATTTTGAATATATTTTAGGGAATAAAATAACATTTACTGTAGGTTGAAAACGTTTCAGGTCTTGAATTTACTCCATATCAGTGTAACTTTTATTGTACGATGATCTTTAAATCATAACTGACATGTTCTCAAAATTAACCTTGGTATTGCCCTAATCATGATATTTGCAAAAAAAAAAACCACACAAAAAAAGATTTATTTGCTGTGCATGTTACATCGCAATTTTGACATGCCATCAAAATAGCTTTTGCTTGCCATTTTCATTCAATCAACGGTCATTACTATATAATGATGACTAGCTCCAATCAGATATATTCTGTTATTTTACGATATCAACACATAATTGCACTCGTGGTTACCTCTAATATACCCATTTCAAAATGGATTCATAAATACATTGCATAGTATTATAAATAGAAAATAGAAAACTAGTATCTCTGGAAAAGAAGCCCAAACTTTATTACATTTTGCGCTTATCGCAACGCAAAATGTAATAATTGGAATTTATTACATTTTTCGTTATTACTTTTCGCGTCGCTACAACCCATTCTGAACAAAACATTAAAATTGCTGCCCTTATAATTCTTCAGTGCTATCAAATTTCAGCTTGTATGCGTTTTAGAGTATCATGAATGCCGTTTTTGTGAATTTTGCGAATATTGCATGCAAAGTAAATAAATCAAAGAATAATTCGCGAGAGTTATAGTTGTTGGATTTATATCAGTCGACCATGACTATTAAAACATCAGCATCTTCCTTTTATTTAAAACAACGTTAATAATTTGAGTAAATGTGAAAAAAGTAGAAACAGAATATATACATTCTGAGGTATATACCATATTTGGGCATGACCATTAAAGGAATACCTCGGGTTGTATAGAAAATTTCTATTTGTATTGCAAGGTTATCGTTGAGAATTCTAAAAATTATGGATGATCGATGAAATTTAATGTTTGATTCGAACTAAATCTACTATGGCAGTTATCGGTAACTTCAGTAGAAAGCATATACCTCTGAACGTTTTCATGGAAATCTATACCTCGTTATGTGATATAAACCAGTATGTGTGTGTGTGTGTGTGTGTGTGAATGATATTTCAAGTGTATAGCGACATCTAGCTACATCTTTAGGAATTGTACTATGTATGCTAATAAAAAAGGGGTCGCATTACATTTATAAATGTAAAAAAATATTTTTTCCGACATTTTCTCTGCTGGCGTGCAGGGTGACTATTTATTTCCAATCGATTCTATGTAGTGAAAAAGGGGTCTCTATTCGGGGAAAGTATGTACCGGAACAACAAAAAGATTCTAAATCAAAACAACTAATCAAGTCTTACGCTGGAAACCTCAAAATTGACAAATCAAACTAAAATCTAGCGTAGTCAGGCAAAGAACTAGGTACGGTATATGCCAAAGATGGCCCTATCTCTAAATCAAACGATATTTTACTAAAAGGTAGACATTAATATGTAACTTCATAAAATAGAACAGTTTTGATAATTTCTTCATAGTTTTTGTGTGTGCCACTGCTCAAGTAGTGTGTCATTTTAGTCACGTTATAATGACGTCGCATTTAGCATCGTAACGTTATACACGTAAGCAATGAAATTCATATGAATCACATTATAATGGTAACTTTCAATAAGACGGTAAGTTGTATAATGACCATTATTATATACACATAATTATTAACATATCTATTCACAGTAAATAAAAAGTCCAATATCTCGTGTGTTTCTGGAAAGTTCAAATTATAGTGCTCCATTTTTAAATCAATATTAACACATCTGCCTTTACTATTACGTTACATCATTTATACTGTCTCTTTTGAAAGGGTTGATATTTAAAAAAAAAATAAATAATAAATATTGTAAATTATTGAAGTCTTTAACAATTAAACATAATCTGATTAATTTCCTTATTTCAATTTGCATCCAAACTAGTTTCGTTAGGATTTAGGCTCGCAGTGTAGTTTAAAAATACAAAATCGGGATTTTTTTGAAAAGGTAACAGCTTGTTTTTGTTATTGGGTGTTTGCGTCTTCGCATTCTCTATCATCAACGATGAGTTTTGTTTGAGATATGCATGCCTAAAATCGTTGAGTATAAATGCATTTATGCCATAAACAATCCGTTTGTCTTTTTTCATCGCTCGTATTCAGATTTTTTGTGTCCCCTGTAATGAGACATGGAAAGAGAAAATAAAAAGCGTCACCGTAATCGATTAACTTAAACGTTTTATTTATTTATTTTTTGTTTTGTTTTGTTATTTCCGAAAGGCAAACAAAGTTGCGATGAGTAATTACCGTTGATATTTCTATATAATTTAAATCAACACTTACCTGCGGGAACTTTCTTTTCCATTACACATATTTAAAAAACAATTGGTTTTTGTAAAAAAAAAAATTGCAAAATACATTTGCATGCAGATTTACATGTAACTAGCCTTTCGGGATATTAACAACCAAACCTCAAATTAAAGTCAGTAGCTAAATACTGTTTATTATATCTTCATGTTAAATACTTAAATCTGTATGATTTAGACGCAGTTGATAATCCGTTCTATTACCCTCAGCGTCAGCAACACACTTGGCAACGGGTACACAACGAATTGTTACATGCGCGTAAATTATGTGCGTACGGTTCGCACATTCACGATAGAATTCATGTCATTTCTATTATAAAAGTAGTAAAATTTTCTCTAAAATAAAGACTATCAGTATATTAAAATAAAAAGTGCCTGTTTGGGAGGGTAACAGTTGAAACTGGCACCCCTCGAACACCATTGTCAACCTCGCTTTGCGTTGACAATAGTTTATAAGGGTGTCAATTTCAACTATTACTCTTACAAACAGGCACTTTTTGTATAATGTTCCTAATGAAACTCGAGGAATTAATTTTTGCGTAAAATCACAAGAAGCACATATCGCGGGTTTTAAAATCTCGCTTTTAATTTTCGGACAGATGTAAACTAATTGAAACTATGATAAAAGTTTGGTGTTCGCGATTTTATATTCTTGCGATTTGATTCAAAACAGTTGAGTCGCGGAATGAAGTACTCACGTAAAATAAGGAATATACAGTATGTGACATAAAATGTACGGGAAAATGGTCCAAAACATACTCTTGATTTATAAAAGTAGTATATTCAGTTTATTTATTCAATGAATTAATTGTATCGAACTTTAATAGCATGCAGATTGGTCGGTTATAACAGCGAGTACATAGCATGTAGAATCATAACGAAAGACATACATATAGCTTACTCTTTTTATAACATTTACAGTTATCAAAACTATATAAAGACATGATTACAGACATTTGTTCTTTATTCAAGAGAATAATATAAAGTTTCATATATTTAGAATGAGTTTAAATATTTTCTTTCTTTATTACTTACATGTGATGTACAATTTTTACTGCGCGCCGTATAATATTTTAGGTATCATTTGTTCCAAGAAAGAAACAAACTATTGCATTAGTTTTTGATAAATGATAGTCATTTTACTCTCAAATGTGCAATACATTGATATGAAATATTTTGAAATCTTTACAATTATCCATAAATAATGCATCAATCCATCTAACTAAACAGTTTCACCTGTCAATCAAATCAGTCTGCTCAATTGTTTTTCATTTCAAGAAAAATGCCTCTAATAATGACGACGATTTTTGTAGTATTTGTGATGTTTGATGTCATGATTGTACAGCCTCTGTGAAGTTAAATTGTTACTTATACTACAGTGTACGTTGTTTAAAAGAAACTCTCTCTCTCTCTCTCTCTCTCTCTCTCTCTCTCTCTCTCTCTCTCTCTCTCTCTCTCTCTCTCTCTCTCTCTCTCTCATGTTTGTATGCTTGTTCAACAATACAGAAGCAATAAAGTCTTGTTTGCATGGATTTTATTTATTTTAAATACTAATGGTAAGTATAACGCTTTCAACACATGAGTATGCGTTTGTAGACTATCATCGGCTTCATCGGTACAAATATTATTTGTACAGCGCACATATAAGAACATAAAGTAAACTAGACACGATCTCGTTGCGAGCAACGAGGAGGTCTTCCGTCCGATTTTTAGAAGGGAATATGACATTATCGATTTGATTTTCGACAACAAAACATGTTCTGGAAAAAGGAGTGAAGTACTAAGGCTTTATTGTATCGCTGTTTATAAGTTCTCTGACATTGCTTTTTTTAAATACTTGCATTTCTTCCAATTAAGATAGAAAAGATTAAACTTTTTTACCTCTGGTCCCTAAAAACCTTAATTGGGTAACGCAAGAGAAAATCATTATATTATTAGGATATATAAACGTATTATACCAAATCTAGCTTTATTAACCTTTCACAAAATGGCTCTCATTAAAGGGCTATAGATAGAAGATTTTAGAGCTCTTTGATCCCCTAATTTAAGGGGCCAGTCCCTTTTTCCTTATATCAAATGAAAGGACATTTAATTCTAAACACATTTTGTCAACAAGTGTTTAGAAACTCGTTACCGTTCTGGAGATATATGACAGAGAAGGATTAAGGGGCAGATCCCTAAACTCCTTATAGGGGCCGTTTGACGAAATTTTGAAGGTCACATATTGTTAAGAACATAATTTTAAACAACTGTTCTTCTGTACTGCATTACAAAATATTCTTCCTTTCTGAGATATGGGTGATCAAAATTTTGGACTTTTGGCTCCTATAAACCCTTAATTACGTAACACATAATAAAATAATTACATTGCTTGGATATATAACTGTGCGACAAACATATTTGCTTCTATAACATTTCACAAAATATCTCTCAGTAAATAGCTAGAGATGAAAGACTTTTGGGCCCTTTTGTCCCCTAATTTGAGAAACCAGCCCCTTTTTCTTGATATCAAATGAAAGGTCTTGTAAATATGAAAAAAAATTGCAATACATGTTTTAACAAAATATTTTTCAAAAGAGAGATAAACAAAGAAAACCATGAAAAATTATAACTTTTTTTTAGTCTCAATTTTCGGGACCAAGCGAGCTTTAACGCCTTTTGAGCATGACAAATATGAATGCCAAATGGCACATCTACAATTTATTCTCTACAATCCCTGAAAGTTTGAACTCAATATCTTTTACCGTTTAGGAGTAGGTCCCTGGACAAGCCGACCCTCTGAAAATCGCTAAAACGTCACTATCTTTAGAACGGAAATGACGTCATCAAAATAAAAAAATGTATATTAAGTTAAGATCAATATCTATTAGATCTGAAAGTTTCATGAAAATCAGCCGAGACGTTTTTGAGATATCGCGGGCACAAAATTTGTAAGAAAAAAAAAGAAAAATAATAATAACTAGACACGATCTCGTTGCGAGCAACGAGGAGGTCTTCCGTCTGTTTAGAGTGTTTAGAAATTCGTCACCATTCTTGATATATCTGAGAAAAAACGTTTTAGGGGCGGGTCCATTTTTCCTTATTTGGGCCACTGTACCAAAGTTTGAAGGTTGCAAGATAAAGGTTGTAAGATAAATATATTTGCTTCTATAATACATTACAAAATATAGCTCGGTAAAGAGTTATAGAAAAAGACTTAAGAGCCCTTTTAGATCCCTAATATTAGGGGCCAGCCCCTTTTTCTTGGTATCAAATGAATGGTCATTTAATTTTAAAGACATTTTGCTCAACAGTTGTTAAGAAATTCGTTACCGTTTTTGAGATATCTGAGAAAAACGTTTTAGGGGCCGGTCCCTTATCTCCTTATTGGGGCCGCTGAACCAACTTTTGAAGGTTGCATGTTGTTAGTTTCATCATTTTGAGCATCTTTTATTCTATACTGCATTTCAAAATATTTTTACTTTTTGAGATATAGGTGATCAAAGTTTTGGACTTTTAACCCCTTAAAACCCCTAATTACGTAACACATGAAAAAATCGTTATGCTCTTGGGCTTCATAACTGTAAGAAAACATATTTGCTTCTATAGTTCATTACAAAATATACCTCAGTAAAGTGCTATAGATGAAAGATTTTAGAGCTCTCTAGGTCCCTAATATAAGGGACCAGCCCCTTTTTCTTGGTATCAAATGAAAGGTCTTGTAAATATAAACCTTTTTTACATTACATGTTTTAATAGAATATTTTCCAGAAAAGAGATAAAGAAAGAAAAGCACGAAAATTCACGACGTTTTTTTAATCTCAATTTTCGGGTCCAGGCGTCGGCGCTTTTCAAGATAAAAATGATTTAAGACCTTCATGCACAACTTCAGTCTTTTGTCTACCAACCCTGAAAATTTCAACTTTATATCTGCAATAGTTAAAGAGGAGTTCCGCCGACAAAATACCCCTATAAAAATCATAAAATCGACGATATCTCAAAAACGGAAGTGACGTCATCAATGAAAAAAATTTGCAACAAGGTTCAGATCAATACCTATCAGATCTGAAAGTTTCATAAAAATTAAATGAGCCGTTGCTGAGAAATGGCGTGCACAAAATTTGTAAGAAAAAAAATAATAACTAAACATGATTTAGAATAAAAAACAGGGTCTACATTCTGGGGGACCAGATACTATTTTGTTACAGGTGTAAGAGCTTTGTTCAACAAGTGTTTAAACGTCACTGTTCTTTAGATATCTTAGAAGAAAAAGTTTTAGGGGCCGGTCCCTTATCTCCTTATTGGAGCCGCTGAACCAAATTTTGAAGATTGCATGTTGTTAAGTACATCATTTTTAGCATCTTTTCTTCTAAACTGCATTTCAAAATATTTTTTCTTTTTGAGATATAGGTTGTCATAGTTTTGGACTCTCGACCCCTAAAAACCCTCATTACATAACACATGACATTACATTGCTTGGATACATAATTGTAAGATAAACATATTTGCTTCTATAGCCTTTCACAAAATATCCCTCAGTAAAGAGGTACAGATGAAAGACTTTAGAGCCCTTTGGTCTCCTAATTTGAGGGGCCAGCCCCTTTTTCTTGAAATCAAATAAAAGGTCATTTAAATTTCAACACATTTTGTGACACAAGTGTTCAGAGATTTGTTACCGTTCTTGAGATATATGGGAAAGAACGTTTAAGGGGCCGATCCCTTAACTCCTTATAGGGGCCATTAAACGAAATTTTGACAATTGCATATTTAGTACATCATTTTGACTATCTTTACTTCTATACTGCATTTCAAAATATATTTCCTTTCTGAGATATGGATGATCAAAATTTTGGACTTTTCGCCCCTAAAAACCCCTAATTACGTAACACACGATAAAATCATTACATTGCTTGGATACATAACTGTAAGATAAACATATTTGCTTCTATATCCTTTCACAAAATATCCCTCAGTAAAGGGCTACATATGAAAGACTTTAGAGCCCTTTGGTACCTTAATTTGAGGGACCAGCCCCTTTTTCTTGATATCAAATTAAAGGTCATTTAAATCTCAACACATTTTGTTCAACAAGTGTTTAGAAATTCGTTACCGTTCTTGAGATATTGGGAAAGAACGTTTTAGGGGCCGATCCCATAACTCCTTATAGGGGCCATTTAACGAAATTTTGAAAATTGCATCTTATTTAGTACATCATTTTGAGCATCTTTACTTCTATACTTTATTTCAAAATATTTTTCCTTACTGAGATATGGGTGATCAAAATTCTGGACTTTTGGCCCCTAAAAACCCCTAATTACGTAACACATGATAAAATCATTACATTTATTGGATACATAACTGTAAGATAAACACATTTGCTTCTATAACTGTTCACAAAATATCACTCAGTAAAGAGCTACAGATGAAAGACTTTAGAGCCCTTTGGTCTTTTAATTTGAGGAGCCAGCCCCTTTTTCTTGATATCAAATGAAAGGTCTTGTAAATAGAAATCTTTTTTGCATTACAAGTGTTAACAAAATATTTTTAAGAAAAGAAATAAACAAAGAAAACCATTAAAAATTACGACGTTTTTTTTAGTCTCAATTTTCGGGACCAGGCGAGCTTAAACGCCTTTTGAGCATGACAAATATGAACGCCAAATAGCACATCTACAATCTCTTGTCTACAATCCCTGAAAGTTTGAACTCAATATCTTTTACCGTTTAGGAGGAGATCCCTGGACAAGCCGACCCTCTGAAAATCGCTAAAACGTCATTTTCTCAAGAACGGAAATGACGTCACCAAAATAAAAAAAAAGTATATTAAGTTCGGATTAATATCTATTAGATCTGAAAGTTTCACGAAAATTGGCTAAGCCATTTTCGAGAAATCGCCTGCACAAATTTTGTAAGAAAAAAAATAATAATAATAGGGAAAAAGAAACCGAACGAAAACAATAAGGTCTTCCGTTGGAAAACGGAAGACCTTAATAGGGAAAAAGAAACCGTACGAAAACAATAAGGTCTTCCGTTGGAAAACGGAAGACCTTAATAAACCTGTGCTTGCAAAAAATTATATTCACTGATGCAGAAAATAGTAAAACTGACAAAAAAAGAAAATATTTGACTAAATTTAACGCACGACGTGATCGCTGCAAGGTGTGAATGTCAGACCGTAGGCCTATAGGACCTTAATATGATTATCATCAATTACCGGTACTTGTCAGCTGAATTAATTTAAGCATTGAAGATGTGTCATGTAAACTTATTTTAAATATTTTATTGTATATCACAGTCTACATCAGCAACCTTTTGTTTGATGAAGTCGGGAGTCCACTCACAATGTCGAGTAAAAAAAATCGCTAAGCCTAATTTCTTTCACTTACGACCCGCCTTATTAAAAGAATGTGACGTCATGTAAACAAACTTGTTCTGTAAATGCGTTTGAAATGCTTCAAATTAAATTTACTGATATTTTCGGAGTGAATGGATCATTCACCGAACATTTCTATAAAAATACGGGACTTATTGTTGAAGTAATGATGTTCTCTTGTGTTGTGTAAACAAATAGGAATATTATGCGGTGGAAAAAAGTGCTACTTTGTTACCGAAGCTAAGGCCTTTCGAGAGCTCGATAGTGAAGTCTGGCGAATATTTATCTTGTTTTTAATCATTTGCCATATCGAAGAATCGTTTCAAGAAGCTCAAAGTATGTAGTGTGAATGAGGAAAATTATACAAAACTTACAAGTACGGGGAAAACAATAGGAAAACAACAGTATACGGTAGGCCTAAATACAGTTGACGGTAGACCTAAAGTGAAAACAAAAATGATCACGTCCTATATTCATTTCATGATAATAATTTACCAGAACTTATTAAAGATATCATTTTTTGTAATGAAAGTTACTGAAGATAAATTTATCTTATCTTGTCTGATTGTCGTCATCGATAATTAATTATACGGCGTAAATAACCCATCTACCCGACTGAAACCACCACTAAAACTCGTCACAAGACGGGAAATTTAACTATCAGCGCAGGCCTCGAGCAAAATGTAATTATGTTTAAATCTTTTCTCTTTTTAATTATATTTCAATGAATCATGTTTCGTTTTGCTCGAGGCCTGCGCTCTATATACATTTTCAAATTTTATAGTAAAAATTGACTTGAATATGTTAATTTCCGGTAAACATCGTGTATTTAGCGGATGCTGGTGTTGCTTAGCAACGCTTTGAACGATTATTTTTATGGATTTATAGCTTACACTTGACATCATATTCGTAATTATGCATTTATTTACTTTTCATAAACAACTTGAAAAATGTTGGAATTTTAGGCATTTATACTATTACAACCGTACCTAGTTCTTTGTCTTAAACCTATCCAGACATAAGCTCAAAGACAAAAAATATTCATTACTTGCCAAAGGGCTCAAATGTATTCCTATGCCAAAACAAAAGAAAGTAAAGAGTCGTATTTTGAACGATTTTGATGAGTTTGATAGAAAATTAGGATGCAAATATCACTTTGAAACCGGTGCGGTCTCATAACTTCAACCGTTTAGAAAATCGTCGAGGAACCAACCCCTAACAACTTGTAATGTGCTTGAACAATACATTGACAAAACGAAGTTAGAATTGTCTTCTATCAAAATCAAAACACTCCGAAAAATTTGACAAATAGCGAATTGAACGCACTCCCTTCGCTTAAGATCAATTTCAATATTGTCTTAAAGAAGGCTGACATAAGTAATACTATCATTATAATAGACAGAAGTCGGTATTTATCTGAGGCGGAGCGTGAATTACTCCCAAAACATTGCATGCTAGTACCAAAACATGACTTACAACACTTGCACGATCTAATTCAAAAGAGAACTGATGAAATGCACGCAAAGGGCTCCATAGATAAAGATAGTGTACGATTTCTTAAAGAACAAAAGCTGCGACTTGAATGTGGTCATTTCTACCTGCTCCGTAAAATACACAAAAATTCAGGACAACGTCCGAAATGCACTCTAAATAGCATCAAACGGCTTCCCCCCTGACGGCCAATTATTGCTCAATGCAATAATGCAACACAATACACCAACAAGAAAAAAAATGGGGCATACTGTGATTACATTCTTATCCCCATCGAACAAAAACAATCAACCTCTATCAAAGACACAGCTGCTTTTATCAACAATATCGAATTTGTACAACTCTCAATTACTGCGCTACTGATCACTTATAATGTAATGTATGCAAACATGGAATTCGAAGAATTACTTAATGCTATTGAACTTGCGTACACCAACGCTGATAAAAGCAATTTAGTCATACCGCATCCAGGACACTTTCCCCGTTAATTCCTGTATGTTTAGATATTGAAAAAAAACGTATTAGGGTCTTCCGTTTCCGTTTCCGACGGAAGACCCTCTTGTTATTCTATTGTTTCTTTTCCTTATTAGGGTCTTCCGTTTCCAACGGAAGACCCTCTTGTTTTTCTACTGTTTCTTTCTATTATTATTAGGGTCTTCCGTCTTCAGCGGAAGACCCTTCTATTATTCTTCGGGTTTTTTTCACTTTTCTTATTATTATTATTATTATTAGGGTCTTCCGTTTTCAACGGAAGACCCTCTTGTTATTCTATTGGGTTTTTTTATTAGGGTCTTCCGTTTTCAACGGAAGACCCTCTTGTTATTCTATTGTTTTTTTTAGGGTCTTCCGTTTCCAACGGAAGACCCTCTTGTTTTTCTTTGGTTTCTTTTTATTAGGGTCTTCCGTTTCCAACGGAAGACCCTTTTGTTTTTCTACGGTTTCTTTTTTTTCTTATTCTTATTATTATTATTAGGGTCTTCCGTTTTCAACGGAAGACCCTCTTGTTATTCTATTGTTTCTTTTTCATTAGGGTCTTCCGTTTCCAACGGAAGACCCTCTTGTTATTCTATTGTTTCTTTTTATTAGGGTCTTCCGTTTCCAACGGAAGACCCTTTTGTTTTTCTACGGTTTCTTTTTTTTCTTATTCTTATTATTAGGGTCTTCCGTTTTCAACGGAAGACCCTCTTGTTATTCTATTGTTTTTTTTTATTATTATTATTCTTCTTGTTTTTCCTTCTGACTTCTTTTTTGCTTTATATCTCAAAAACTATTCAACCAATTTGCAAGAAATTTTCAGGGATTATTTTAATTTCTTGTCCCTTGAAGCCTTCAAACTTTTAGTCATTAAGTCACTTCCGGTTTCTAGTTACGTCATTTTAAAAATTTTCAAAAAGTGATTTTGTCCAGCACTTTTCTCGTAAACGGTTGTTTATAAAGACTTGAAATTTTCTGTGATTGTAAATCTGCGAATAGACTTATGGCAAATGTACAGAAAAAAATATTTTGTCACTTCCGGTCGAAACCGGAAGTGAAACAAATTTTTCGAAAAAATGAATTTTCTAATCAAATCAAAAACAAATATGTGTTTTGTAGAGCTTATTTAGCTGAATCTAACACTGAAAGCCGTTTCAAAATCGGACGATGCATAACAGAGATATCGGGGTTTAAAAATTGATTTTTCCGGAAATTTTGATTCCGCTTCCTTGGTTTAAAAAATAGCGTAATGTTCAAAGTAAAATAAACTCGTACCAAAAATAATTGTTAAGTCGTACTTGAACACATTCGGATTTTTTTTGTTAAGTCGTACTTGAAATCGGAAATGTTTTGGTTAAGTCGTACTTAAAATCATTCGTATTTTGTTAAGTCGTACCAGGAATAATTCGATTTTTTCATCTTTTTATTTTCGTTACTCTTGTTGTTGGTTTAAGAGCTCTGCTTCTGACAGGAACTTCCAGCTTTACTTCTGACATTAACGGAAGACCCACTCGTTGCTTTGCAACGAGCTCTGCTCTAGTTATTATTCTTTTTATTTTTTTTCCAACTCAAATATTTCAAAAACGCTTGCATCGATTGTTTTGAAATTTACAGGTTTAATGTGTATCTAAAAGATCTCTATGATATGAAAAAAAATTTTGATGACGTCATCAATTTCGTCAGATATTGACGTTTTTCACGTTTTAAAAAGTGATTTTGTCCGGAGCTTTTCTCATTTCTGATTTAAGATAAAGCTATGAGATTTACAGAGAAGGTAGAACTATCGTTTTCCTTATGACATAAGGCTGGAAACTCAATTCGGACACTTCCGGTCGAAACCGGAAGCAAAACTAATTTTTTAGCATTTTCATGTTTTTCAATTTTAAAAATTTTACGTACGTATCTTACAGCAATTTTCATGCTGAGTTCATTAATGAAATCCGTTGTTGAATCGGACGTTGCATTACAGAGATATCGGGGTTTAAAAATTGATTTTTCCGGAAATTTTGATTCCACGTCCTTGGTTTAAAAAATGGCGTTATGTTCAAAGTGAAATTAACTCGTACCAAAAATAATTGTTAAGTCGAACTTGAACACATTCGGATTTTTTTTAATTAAGTCGTTCTTGAAATCGAAAAGGTTTTTGTTAAGTCGTACTTAAAATCATTCGTGTTTTGTTAAGTCGTACCAGGAATACTTCGATTTTTTTCATCTTTTTATTTTAGTTACTCTTGTCATTGGTTTAGGAGCTCTGCTTCTTACAGGAACTTACAGCTTTACTTTCGACATTAACGGAAGACCCACTCGTTGCTTTGCAACGAGCTTTGCTCTAGTTATTATTAGGGTCTTCCGTTTCCAACGGAAGACCCTCTTGTTATTCTATTGTTTCTTTTTATTATTATTTTTTTCTTTTTCTTTATTTTTCTGACTTTTTCAAAGCTTAATATCTCAAAAAGTTTTCAACGTATTTACATGAAACTTTCAGGGATGATGTAGCATTATTGTGCCCCAAAGATGTTAAATTTACAACTACAACGTCACGTTCCTTTTTACGTTACGTCAATTTGTAAATTTTAAAAAAGTGATTTTGTCCAGGGCGTTTTTCAAAAACGCTTTAAGATACAGACTTGGAATTTTCTGTGTTGAAGCATTGATCGTTTTTATTTGGACATAAGGCTGGATTTTAGTTTCCGTCACTTCCGGTCCAAACCGGAAGTGTTTTAAAATTTTCGATTTTTCGAATTTTTCGTTTCAATTTCAAATGTTTACGAAGTTTGTAGAGTTGGTCATACTGAATACGAAACTGAAATCCGTTTGAAAATCGGACGATGCATTACAGAGATATCGGAGTTTAAAAATTGAGTTTTCCGGAAACTTTGATTCCGCGTCCTTGGTTTAAGAAATAGCGTAATGTTCAAAGTAAAGTTAACTCGTACCAAAAATAATTGGTAAGTCGTACTTGAACACATTCGGATTTTTTTTGTTAAGTCGTTCTAAAAATCGAAAAGGTTTTTGTTAAGTCGTACCTAAAATCATTCGTATTTTGTTAAGTCGTACAAGGAATATTCGATTTTTTCATCTTTTTATTTTAGTTACTCTTGTTAATGGTTTAAGATTTCTGCTTCTTACAGGAACTTCCAGCTTTACTTCCGACATTAACGGAAGACCCACTCGTTGCTTTGCAACGAGCTTTGCTCTAGTTATTATTATTATTCTTTTTCTTTATTTTTCTGACTTTTTTAAAGCTTAATATCTCAAAAAGTTTTCAACGGATTTACATGAAACTTACAGGGATGATGGAACACTATTGTCCCTCAAAGATGTTAGATTTTTTACGACAACGTCCCCTCCGTTTCAACGTTACGTCAATTTTTAAATTTTAAAAAAGTGATTTTGTCCAGGGCGTTTTTGAAAAACGCTTCAAGAGAGAGACTTGGAATTTTCTGTGTTGAAGCATTGATCGTTTTTATTTGGACATAAGGCTAGAATTTAGTTTCCGTCACTTCCGGTCCAAACCGGAAGTGTTTTAAAATTTTCGAATTTTCGAATTTTCCGTTTTAATTTCAAATGTTTACGAGGTTTGTAGAGTTGGTCATGCTGAATACGAAATGAAATCCGTTTGAAAATCGGACGATGCATTACAGAGATATCGGGGTTTAAAAATTGATTTTTCCGGAAATTTTGTTTCCGCGTCCTTGGTTTAAAAAATAGCGTAATGTTAATAGTAAAATTAACTCGTACCAAAAAAAAATTGTTAAGTCGTACTTAAACACATTCGGATTTTTTTTGTTAAGTTGTTCTTAAAATCAAGAAGGTTTTTGTTAAGTCGTACTTAAAATCATTCGGATTTTGTTAAGTCGTACCAGGATTAATTCGATATTTTCATCTTTTTATTGTATTTTCTCTTGTTATTGGTTTAAGAGCTCTGCTTCTTACAGGAACTTCCAGCTTTACTTCCGACATTAACGGGAGACCCACTCGTTGCTTTGCAACGAGCTTTGCTCTAGTTATTATTATTTTTCTTTTTCTTTATTTTTCTGACTTTTTCAAAGCTTAATATCTCAAAAAGTTTTCAACAGATTTACATGAAACTTTCAGGGATTATGAAGCATTATAGTGCCTCAAAGTTTTAAAATTTTCAACTACAACGTCACTTCCGTTTTTACGTTACGTCAATTTTTAAATTTTAAAAAAGTAATTTTGTCCAGGGCGTTTTTCAAAAACGGTTCAAGATAAAGACTTGGAATTTTCTGTGTTGAAGCAATGATCGTGTTTATTTGGACATAAGACTGGAAATTAGTTTCCGTCACTTCCGGTCTAAACCGGAAGTGTTTTAAAATTTTCGAATTTTCGACTTTTTCGTTTTAATTTAAAATGTTTACGAGGTTTGTAGAGTTTGTTATGCTGAACACGAATCTGAAATCCGTTTGAAAATCGGACGATGCATTACAGAGATATCAGGGTTTAAAAATTGATTTTTCCGGAAATTTTCATTCCGCGTCCTTGGTTTAAAAAATAGCGTAATGTTCAAAGTAAAATTAACTCGTACCAAAAATAATTGTTAAGTCGTACTTGAACACATTCGGATTTTTTTTGTTAAGTCGTTCTTGAAATCAGAAAGGTTTTTGTTAAGTCGTACGTAAAATCATTCGTATTTTGTTAAGTCGTACCAGGAATAATTCGATTTTTTTCATCTTTGCATTTAAGTTACTTTTGTTGTTGGTTTAAGGGCTCTGCTTCATACAGGAACTTCCAGCTTTACTTCCGATGTTAACGGAAGACCCACTCGTTGCTTTGCAACGAGCTTTGCTCGAGTTATTATTATTCTTTTTATTTTTTTTTCTGACTCCTCTTCGGCTTTATAACTCAAAAAGTTTACAGCCGATTTTAAAGAAATTTTCAGAGGTTGTGTGCAACTATAAAACCTCAAAGTTTGTGAAGTTTCTTTGAAAACGTCACTTCCGTTTTTACGTTACGTCATTTTAAAAATTTTCAAAAAGTCATTTTGTCCGCGGCGTTTCTCAAAAACGCTTTAAGATAGAGGCTTGAAATTTTCAATGGTTATGATTTAATCGATTTACCTCTGTAATAAGGCTGGAAATGAAAATCTGTCACTTCCGGTCGAAACCGGAAGGGAATCAAATTTTTCGAAAAAATGAATTTTCTGATCAAATCAAAAATGAATATGTGTTTTATAGAGCTTATTTAGCTGAATCTAACACTGAAAGCCGTTTTAAAATCGGACGATGCATTACAGAGATATACGAGTTCAAAAAATGATTTTTCCAGAAATTTTGATTCCGCGTTTTTTGGTTAAGAAATTAGTATCAAGTTCTTGGTTAAATTAACTTGTACCTAAAAATTAATTGTTAAGTCGTACTGTAACACATTCGGATTTTTTTTGCTAAGTCGTTCTTGAAATGGGAAAGGTTTTTGTTAAGTCGTACGTAAAATTATTCGGTTTTTGTTAAGTCGTACCAGGAATAATTCGATTTTTTCAATTTTTTTATTTAAGGTACTCTTGTTATTGGTTTAAGAGCTCTGCTTCTTACAGGAACTTCCAGCTTTACTTCCGACATTAACGGAAGACCCACTCGTTGCTTTGCAACGAGCTTTGCTCTAGTTCTTTTTATTTTTTTTCCAACTCGAATATTTCAAAAACGCTTGCATCGATTGTTTTGAAATTTACAGGTTTAATGTGTATCTAAAAGATCTCTATGATATGAAAAAATTATTTGATGACGTCATCAAATTCGTCAGATATTGACGTTTTTCACGTTTTAAAAAGTGATTTTGTCCGGAGCTTTTCTCATTTTTGATTTAAGATAAAGCTATGAGATTGACAGAGTAGGTAGAACTACCGTTTTACTTATGACATAAGGCTGGAAACTCAATTTGGACACTTCCGGTCGAAACCGGAAGCAAAACAATTTTTTTTTAATTTTCATGTTTTTCAATTTTTAAATTTTTACGTACGTATCTTACAGAAATGTTCATGCTGAGTTCAAAACTGAAATCTGTTTTAAAATCGGACGGTGCATTACAGAGATATCGGGGTTTAAAAATTGATTTTTCCGGAAATTTTGATTCCGCGTCCTTGGTTTGTAAAATAGCGTAATGTTCAAAATGAAATTAACTCGTACCAAAAATAATTGTTAAGTCGTACTTGAACACATTCGGATTTCTTTTTGCTTAGTCGTTCTTGAAATCGAATAGGTTTTAGTTAATTCGTACTTAAAATCATTCGGATTTTGTTAAGTCGTTCCAGGAATAATTCGATTTTTTCATCTTTACATTTATTGGTTTTAGAGCTCTGCTTCTTACAGGAACTTACAGCTTTACTTCCGACATTAACGGAAGACCCACTCGTTGCTTTGCAACGAGCTTTGCTCTAGTTTTTATTTTATTTTTTATTTTTTTTCTGACTCCTTCTCGGCTTTATATCTCAAAAAGTTTTTATCCGATTTCAATGAAATTTTCAGAGCTTTTGTAAAGTTACTATGCCTAAAAGATGTTAAAAGTTCAGCATTTACGTCACTTCCGTTCAAATTTGGCGGCCATTTTAAAATTTAATAAAAGTGATTTTGTCCGGAAGAAATCTCCGTAAACTTTAAAGATATCGCTTTGAAATTTTTACTGATGATAGATGTATCAATTCTATAATGTACTGGGGGGTTAAAATTTTTGTTCATCAATTTTGCTCAAAACCGGAAGCAGTTCCAATTTTTGGAAATTTTCATTTTATTTAACAAAATAAGACAATACTACTATCTTATAGAACTTGTCATGGTGAATTCAAATCTGAAATCCGTTTAAAAATTGGACGATGCATTACAGAGATATCGGGGTTTAAAAATTGATTTTTCCGGAAATTTTAATTCCGCGTCCTTGTTTTATAAAATAGCGTTTTGTTCAAAGTAAAATTAATTCGTACAAAAAATAATTGTTAAGTCGTACTTGAACACATTTTGATTTTTTTTTTGTCAAGTCGTTCTTGAAATCAGAAAGGTTTTTGTTAAGTCGTACTTAAAATCATTCGGATTTTGTTAAGTCGTACCAGGAATAATTAGATTTTTTCATCTTTTTACCGTCTTCCTTGGAAGACGGTATAAAGAGTTGAAATAATTTACAGTCTCCGGGCTGTGCACTTCCTCTCCTTTATGATTGGTAGAAAATACATGATGTGAAAATTTACATTTATTTCATTGGTTGATATACTGTTCGGCACAAGGGAGATAATTTTCTGATGATCGATTTTACGTACGACTTAACAATTTTTGTAGATTTCAAATCTTAAAAAGTGAGAAAACGAAAGAACAATAAAAATGACTCTTAGTGATATTCAGGCTTTCATTTTTCTGTTAACTAGTTGAAAGCAATATTCTGTAACATCTCTTGAAACAATTTGTTCTTTTCTTTTTGTTTTGATTATACAAATACCAATGAAATTTGATACGGAATGGCTAATATCAGTAAACAAGTTTGTATATTAGATACAGTGAAACTAATATCAGGAAAAATATATGATACTGAATACAGTTGTATTAACTTTGATTTTACTACAGTGATACAATCCTTCCTAAGATCTCTTTTTACCTACTACGTACAGTCGTATTGCTGTTAAGAGTTTGCTCTAAAGACGGTAAGCTTTTTTTAAAAAAAGCTAAACTTGTTATTTTAGTTACTCTTGTTGTTGGTTTAAGAGCTCTGCTTCTAACAGGAACTTCAGGCTTTACTTCCGACATTAACGGAAGACCCACTCGTTGCTTTGCAACGAGCTTTGCTCTAGTTTATTAGTTTATTATTAGGGTCTTCCGTTTTCAACGGAAGACCCTCTTGTTATTCTATTGTTTTTTTTTATTATTATTAATCTTCTTGTTTTTCCTTCTGACTTCTTTTTTGCTTTATATCTCAAAAACTATTCAACTGATTTGCAAGAAATTTTCAGAGATTATGTTAAATTCTTTTCCCTTGAGGCTTTTACAGTTTCAGGCATTAAATCACTTCCATTTTCTAGTTACGTCATTTTAAAAAATTTCAAAAAGTGATTTTGTCCAGGACTTTTCTAGTAAACGGTTGTTTATAAAGACTTGAAATTTTCTGTGATTGTAAATCTGCGGATTTACTTATGGCATTTGACCAAAAAAATGTATTTTGTCACTTCCGGTCGAAACCGGAAGTGAAACAAATTTTTCGAAAAAATGAATTTTATGATCAAATCGAAAAAGAATATGTGTTTTGTAGAGCTTATTAAGCTGAATGTAACACTGAAAGCCGTTTTCAAATCGGACGATGCATTACAGAGATATCGGGGTTTAAAAATTGATTTTTCCGGAAATTTTGATTCCGCGGCCTTGGTTTAAAAAATAGCGTAATGTTCAAAGTAAAATTAACTCGTACCAAAAATAATTGCTAAGTCGTACCTGAACACATTCGGATTTTTTTGTTCAGTCGTTCTTAAAATCGGAAAGGTTTTTGTTAAGTCGTACTTAAAATCATTCGGATTTTGTTAAGTCGTACCAGGAATATTCGATTTTTTTCATATTTTTATTTTAGTTACTCTTGTTATTGGTGTAAGAGCTCTGCTTCTTACAGGAACTTCCAGCTTTACTTCCGACATTAACGGAAGACCCACTCGTTGCTTTGCAACGAACTTTGCTCTAGTTATTATTATTATTCTTGTTTTTCCTTCTGACTTCTTTTTTGCTTTATATCTCAAAAACTATTCAACCAATTTGCAAGAAATTTTCAGGGATTATTTTAATTTCTTGTCCCTTGAAGCCTTCAAACTTTTAGTCATTAAGTCACTTCCGGTTTCTAGTGACGTCATTTTAAAAATTTTCAAAAAGTGATTTTGTCCAGCACTTTTCTCGTAAACAGTTGTTTATAAAGACTTGAAATTTTCTGTGATTGTAAATCTGCGGATTGACTTATGGCAAATGTACAGAAAAATTATTTTGTCACTTCCGGTCGAAACCGGAAGTGAAACAATTTTTTCGAAAAAAAAAATTTTCTGATCAAATCAAAATCAAAAAATATGTGTTTCGTAGAGCTTATTAAGCTGAATCTAACACTGAAAACCGTTTAAAAATCGGACGATGCATAACAGAAATATCGGGGTTTAAAAATTAATTTTTCCGGAAATTTTGTTTCCGCGTCCTTGGTTTAAAAAATAGCGTAATGTTCAAAGTAAAATTAACTCGTACCAAAAATAATTGTTAAGTCGTACTTGAACACATTTGGATTTTTTTTGTTTAGTCGTTCTTGAAATCGGGAAGTGTTTTGTTAAATCGTACTTAAAATCATTCGGTTTTTGTTAAGTCGTACCAGGAATAATTCGATTTTTCATTTTTTTATTTTTGTTACTCTTGTTATTGGTTCAAAATCTGCTTCTTACAGGAACTTCCAGCTTTACTTCCGACATTAACGAAAGACCCACTCGTTGCTTTGCAACGAGCTTTGCTCTAGTTCTTTTTTTTTCCCTTTTTCTGACTTTTTTGGAGCGCTATTTCTCAAAAACTACCAAACCGATTTGCACGAAATTTTTAGGAGTGATAGAACATCATCGTCGCTACATATTATTAAATTTTTGCATGATGACGTCACTTCCAGTTTCAGATATAGATGATTTTGTAAATTTGTAAGAGTCATTTTGTCCACGCATCTCATCCGAAACTAAACAAGATAGAAGCTTGAAATTTTCAGGGGTTGTAGATGAATGTCTGTAGATGCACCCCCATGCTTCCAATTATGAAAATTGCTCAAGGCCTCGAAGCTCGCCTGAACCTGAAAATTAGCACAAAATTTTTCCACGAAATTAATGCACATTTTCTGTAATACCTTTCGATGTGCACATAATTTGTTAAAACATGTAATGCAAAAGTTGTTTCAATTTTCACGATCTTTTATTTGATATCAAGAAAAAGGGGCTGACCCCTCAAATTAGGGGCCAAGGGGGCTCTAAAGTCTTCTTACAATAACTCTTTACTGACCAATAATTTGTTATTAATTATATAAGCAAAAATGTTAATTGTACAGCTGTTTATCTAAACAGTATCATACTTAAGTCATATGTTACGTAATTAGGGGTTTCAAGGGGCCAGAAGTTCAAAACTTTGATCATTAATATCTGAAAAAGGAGAAATATTTTTAAAAGCATTGTAGAACAAAAGTTGCTTAAAATGGTGTTCTTGTCAATATGCTACCTTAAATGCTTTCGTTTGTGACCCCATTTAGGAGTTAAAGGGTCGGCCCCTAAAACACATTCGTACAGATATCTCAAGAACGGTTAACATTTCATGAACACTTGTTGAACAAAATATGTTTAAATTTGCAAAACCTTAAATTTGATATCAAGAAAAAGGGGCTGGCCTCTCAAATTAGGGGCCAAAAAGGCTCTAATTTCTTTTAACAATAACTCTTTACTGAACAATATTTTGTTATTAATTATAGAAGCAAAAATGTTCATTGTACAGCTGTTCATCTATACAGTACCATACCGAAGTCATATATTACGTACTTAGGGGTTTCAAGGGGCCAGAACTCAAAACTATGATCATTAATATCTGAAAAAAGAGAAATATTTTTAAAAGCAATGTAGAACAAAAGTTGTTCAAAATAATGTTCTGAACAATATTAAACCAAAAGTTTTGTTGTTAGTGGCCCCGGTAAGGGGCTAAAGGGTCGGCCCCTAAAACACATTTGTACAGATATCTCGAGAACGGTTTACAATTCATGAACACTTGTAGAACAAAATATGTTTATATTAGCGAGACCTTTTATTTGATATCAAGAAAAAGGGGCTGGCCCCACAAATTAGGGTGTACAAGGGCTACTAAGTCTTTTTATGATAACTCTTTTCTGACCAATAATTTGATATTTATTATAATGCATCAAAGCAGCTTTTATTAAGCTTAATTAAAAACTGAAATCCGTTTTAAAATCAGACGATGCATTACAGAGATATCGGAATTTAAAAGTTGATTTTTCCGGAAATTTTGTTTCCGCGTCCTTGGTTTAAAAAAAAGCGTAATGTTTATAGTAAAATTAACTCGTACCGAAAATAATTGTTAAGTCGTACTAAAACACATTCGGATTTTTTTGTAAAGTCGTTCTTGAAATCAATAAGGTTTTTGTTAAATCATACTTAAAATCATTCGGGTTTTGTTATGTCGTACCAGGAATAATTCGATTTTTTCATCTTTTTATTTTAGTTACTCTTGTTATTGGTTTAAGAGCTCTGCTTCTTACAGGAACTACCAGCTTTACTTCCGACATTAACGAAAGACCCACTCGTTGCTTTGCAACGAACTTTGCTCTAGTTATTCTTTTTTTTTCTTTTTCTGACTTTTTTGGAATGCTATTTCTCAAAATCTTTCCAACTGATTCGCACAAATTTTTCAGGACGGATAAAACATGATCGGCGCTACATTTCATAAAATTTTTAAATGATGACGTCACTTCCGGTTTCAGATATTGACGATTTTGTAAATTTTTAAGGGTCATTTTGTCCACGCATCTTCTCCGAAACTAATCAAGATAGAAGATTTAAATTTTCAGGGATTGTAGATGAATGTCTGTAGATGTACCCCCATGCTTTCAATTATGAAAATTGCTCAAGGCCTTAAAGCTCTCCTGGACCTGAAAATTAGAGGCCAGAAGGACTAAGTCTTTTCATAATAAATCTTTTCTGACCAATAATTTGATATTAATTATAAAGCAGCAAAGAAGCTTTTATTAAGTTTAATTTTAAACCGAAACCTGTTTTAAAATCGGACGATGCATTACAGAGATATCGGGGTTTAAAAATTGATTTTTCTCGAAATTTTGATTCCGCGTCCTTGGTTTAAAAAATAGCGTAATCTTTAAAGTAAAATTAATTCGTACCAAGAATAATTGTAAAGTCGTACTTGAACACATTCGGATTTTTTTTGTTAAGCCGTTCTTGAAATCGGAAAGGTGTTTGTTAAGTTGTACTTAAACTCATTCGTATTTTGTTTAGTCGTACCAGGAACAATTCGATTTTTTTCATCTTTTATATTTTAGTTACTTTTGTTAATGGTTTAAGAGCTCTTCTTCTTACAGGAACTTCCAGCTTTACTTCCGACATTAACGGAAGACCCACTCGTTGCTTTGCAACGAGATTTGCTCTAGTTCTTATTATTAGGGTTTTCCGTTTTCAACGGAAAACCCTTCTGTTATTCTACGGTTTCTTTTTCTTTATTAGGGTCTTCCGTCTTCAGCGGAAGACCCTTCTATTATTCTATTGTTTCTTTTTCACTTTTCTTATTCTTATTATTAAGGTCTTCCGTTTCCAACGGAAGACCTTCTTGTTATTGCTTTGTTTCTGTTTCCCTTATTATTAAGGTCTTCCGTTTCCAACGGAAGACCTTCTTGTTATTGCTTTGTTTCTGTTTCCCTTATTATTATTCTTTTTTTTTCTTACGCATTTTTGTGCACGCGAGTTCTCGGAAACGGCTTGGCTGATTTTAATGAAACTTTCAGAACTAACAGATGTTGATCTGAACCTTATTGGAAATTTTTTACATTGATGACGTCATTTCCGTTTTAGAGATATTGACGTTTTTACGTTTTTTAGAGGGTCGGCTTGTCCGGTGTTTTTCTCCTAAACGAAAACAGATATTTGATTCAAATTTTCAGGGTTTGTAGACCTATGTTTGTGGATATGACAGAAGCATTTTCATTGTTCTGTGACGAAAAACACCGAAGCTCGTCTGCCCTTAAAAATTGAGATAAAAAGCGTCATGATTTTTTTGTAGTTTTCTTTGAATATCTTTTTTCTCAAAAGTATTTTGTTAAGACTTATAGAACAAAAAAACTTTAAAAAGTCAGGAACTGTCATTTGACATTAGGGAAAAGGGGCTGGCCCTTTAAATTAAGGGCCGAAAGGGCTCTAAAGTATTCTAATAATATCTTTTTAATGTGAAATATTTTGTTATACTTTATAGAAGCAATTATGTTCATCGTAACGTTATGTACCTATACATGACAGTTGTTTACTCCTTTGTTACGTATTTAGGGATTTTAAGGGGCCAGCAGTCCGAAATTTTGATCTTATATATCTGAAAATGGAGAGAAATTTTGAAAAGCAATGTTGAACAAAAGATGCTCCAAATAATGTCGTTAACAATTTGCAACCATAATTTTTTTTGTTATCCGGTCCCTAAAAGGAGTTATTGGGTCGGCCCTTAAAACGATCTCTTCCAGACATCTCGAGAACGGTACATAATTTCTGCATACTTGTTGAACAAAATGTGTTTAAAATGACAAGAGCTTTCTTTTTATATCACGAAAAAGGGGCTGGCTATTCACATTAGGAGCCGATAGAGTTCTAAAGTCTTTTAATCATAACCTTTAATTGTGAAATATTTTGTAACACATTACGGAAGCAATTATGTTAATCGAAATGTTATGTACCTATACATGAAAATTGTTTACTCCTATGTTATGTAATAAGGGATTTTAAGGGGTCAAAAGTCCGAACTTATCATCAACGTCCCAAAATTAAAAAAAAGCAATTTTAAGGAGCAATATTGAACAAAATACGCTAAAAAATGTGATTAACAATCTGCAACCAAAACTTGTTTGTTATCAGTTCCCACGATCTCTTCCAGATAAATCAAGAACGGTTACAAATAACTTTTTACACAAAATGTATCGAAATCAAGACACCTCTTATTTGATATGAAATAAAATGTGGCTGGTCCCTAAATTGGGGATCCAATGGGGTGTATAATCCTTCATCCATCGCTCTTTTCGATCACATCTGCATTTCCTGATATGTTTCGTTGATGAAGATAAAAGGCAAAGTCATTTCCTCTTCTAAAAATCGGACGGAAGACCTCCTCGTTGCTCGCAACGAGATCGTGTCTAGTTATTCTTTTTTTTTCTTACGCATTTTTGTACACGCGAGTTCTCGGGAACGGCTTGGCTGATTTTAATGAAACTTTCAGAACTAACAGATATTGATCTGAACCTTATTAGAAATTTTTAACATTGATGACGTCATTTCCGTTTTAGAGATATTGACGTTTTTACGATTTTTAGAGGGTCGGCTTGTCCGGTGTTTTTCTCCTAAACGAAAACAGATATTTGATTCAAATTTTCAGGGTTTGTAGACCTATGTTTGTGGATATGACAGAAGCATTTTCATTGTTCTGTGACGAAAAACACCGAAGCTCGTCTGCGCTTAAAAATTGAGATAAAAAGTGTCATGATTTTTTTGTGGTTTTCTTTGAATATCTTTTTTCTCAAAAGTATTTTGTTAAGACTTATAGAACAAAAAAACTTCAAATAGTCAAGATCTTTTATTTGACATTAGAGAAAAGGGGCTGGCCTTTTAAATTAAGGGCCGAAAGTGCTCTAAAGTATTCTAATAATATCTTTTTAATGTGAAATATTTTGTAATACTTTATAAAAGCAATTATGTTCATCGTAACGTTATGTACCTATACCTGACAGTTGTTTACTCCTTTGTTACGTATTTAGGGATTTTAAGGGGCCAGCAGTCCGAAATTTTGATCTTATATATCTGAAAATGGAGAGAAATTTTGAAAAGCAATGTTGAACAAAAGATGCTCCAAATAATGTCGTTAACAATTTGCAACAATAATTTTTTTGTTATCCGGTCCCGAAAAGGAGATATAGGGTCGGCCCTTAAAACGATCTCTTCCAGACATCTCGAGAACGGTACATAATTTCTACATACTTGTTGAACAAAATGTGTTTAAAATGACATGAGCTTTCTTTTTATATCACGAAAAAGGGGCTGGCTATTCAAATTAAGAGCCGATAGAGTTCTAAAGTCTTTTAATCATAACCTTTAATTGTGAAATATTTTGTAATACATTACGGAAGATATTATGTTAATCGAAATGTTATGTACCTATACATGAAAATTGTTTACTCCTATGTTATGTAATAAGGGATTTTAAGGGGTCAAAAGTCCGAACTTATCATCAACGTCCCAAAATTAAAAAAAAGCAATTTTAAGGAGCAATATTGAACAAAATACGCTACAAAATGTGATTAACAATCTGCAACCAAAACCTGTTTGTTATCAGTTCCCACGATCTCTTCCAGATAAATCAAGAACGGTTACAAATAACTTTTTACACAAAATGTATCGAAATCAAAAGACCTCTTAATTGATATGAAATAAAATGTGGCTGGTCCCTAAATTGGGGATCCAACGGGGTGTAAAATCTCATCCATCGCTCTTTTAGATCACATCTGCATTTCCTGATATGTTTCGTTGATGAAGATAAAAGGCAAAGTCATTTCCTCTTCTAAAAATCGGACGGAAGACCTCCTCGTTGCTCGCAACGAGATCGTGTCTAGTTATTCTTATTATTCTTTTTTTTCTTACCGATTTTGTGCAGACGATTTCTCAGAGATGGCTCAATCGATTTCATTCAAATTTTCAAGATAAATGCGATTTTATCTGAAGTTGATTTTTTTTATCCCTTTTTGAAAATACGCTTCCAGTCGGAAGTTATCGTCCGTTTACGATTTTAAAAAGTCAATTTTGTCTGTCAGGTTTCTCAAAAACGAGCAAAGATACAGGGACACAATTTCAAAGATGACAGATCTACCGTTTTTCTGGTGCACCTCGGTCAAGAGAATGTCCGCCGTCACCACTGGTCGTCACCGGAAGGAAATTTGAAAAATTGAATTTTTCGACTTTTTTATTTTTTTATATTTTTCTTTGAAATTTTTACACCTTATACTGACCCTTTCACTGATTCAGAATATGTAATTTGTTTAAAAATCGATCAACGCATTCTGGAGATATTAGGCATCAAAGTCCTGAAGCGAGAGTCCGAGTAGCTCGTGGTCATGTGCCTAGGCGACCCGGGTTCGAGCCCCGAGTGCCGAATTTCTTTCCCCCTCTGTTTGTGCTTAGATCTGGTTTTTTTATCTTTAAAATGATGGATTCTGTTCTTTTCTGTTTTGATTTAGTAAAAGAAGTTACAATAATATCGCTTTTCCCCGTATTTGAGTATTGAGATCCATAGCTATGTATTCATACTGAAATAAAGTTAACAAGTTGAAAAGTTACATCTTTAAAACAACGCTTATACATTGTTCTAACATATGTATTTTGTTTAGAAATTGTGTAATATGTGATATTTAGAATTTAATATTCTCCATTTAATATAGAAGTCACTGACCAACCCCCCCCCCCCCCCCCCATTCATAAAATCATTTAGTTTTTCTGACCCGATTTTACTTGATCTTTGATCTTGGACCTTTAATATCAACTTAGTATCATTCTAGATTACTGTACTAATTACCAGACTAATTCGTTCATTATTAACAGAGTTATGAACTTTTTGGCATTTGAGTTTCAATTGTCGTGTTTGACATGTACTATAAAAAAAGTCTAACTCCCGAGTCCTTCACTCAATTCTAATGAAAATTCGTAAATATAAACCTCGGACCCCATTCTTATTGTCTGTCAAATATGCAGCGGATTGAACAATTAAGAAGAATCAAACGGCGCTTATAGCCTATACGCGGAAATAAAATTTACACACTACACGCACCGACCCCCCCCCCCCTATTCACAAAATCATTAAGTTTTTCTGGACTGATTTGACTGAATCTTTCATCTTGGACCTTTATTTTCAACCTAGTACCATTCTAGATTACTGTACTAATTACCAGACCAATTCGTTCACTTTTAAGAGAGTTATGAATTTTTGGACATTTGAGTTTCGATTGGCGTGCTTGACATGTACTGTAGAAAAAAATTCTAACTCCCGAGCCCTTCACTCAATCCTAATGAAATTTTGTGTAAATGTACTTCGGACCCCATTCTTATTATCTGCCAAATATGCAGCGGATTGAACAATTAAGAAGAAATTCCTGAGATCAAACGGCAAGTATAGCCTGTACGAGGATTTAAAATGTACACAGTACAAGGGATGTAAGCAGCCGCGTAATATTTCTGTTGCATGTATATTTCTTGTTTTCCGTTTAGTCTGTATCTACGATAGCGTGTGAACTACTTCTGAATGTTAAAACTGTGGAAATTACTGTCATCAAATTTTTACCGAATAAAATTACGTGTTACTGATTTCGTTATTTCTACATTTATAATGATTTTATCAATCCAGTCAAACACAATAATAAACGACACGAAAAAAATCTCAACACTGAAATACATGTGTAAAATACATCAGTCATTGTTTTAGGACTTGACTTCCCCTAATTGTCGTTAACCGAATCCGAGATCCACACCTCAAAATTCTACTTTCGATTTATTTACGACGAAAATCAAGCTCGGGTCTTTTCACCCCCCTCCAGACAAAAACACGCATCAATATTTCAAATGACATCGCACTGTTACCAAACCTGTGTAGTCAGACATCTCACACATCGTTCCTCATCTCATACAAAAATTCAGCTCCTCTCCCGGGCGGAAACGCCCCAAATTCAAAGAGAAATTCGGGAATTATTTCGCGTCACCCATGTTTTGGCGTGAACCTTTGCTGAAATACTGTTATGACACCTGCAAAGGCCTCGCCGGAGCTAATATTTCTTCTTTCTCTCTATTTCTTTCTCTCCATTTTTTTTTTTTTTTTTTTTTTTTTTTTTTGATTTTCTAACTAAAATATTCAACGTAAAGGGGTTGTTGGACTGTAGTACAAGTTGAAAACACTCGTACATTAAGATTTAGACAAAAACAGTCTTAAATTATTAGGGTCTTCCGTCTTCAGCGGAAGACCCTTCTATTATTCTATTGTTTCTTTTTCACTTTTCTTATTCTTATTATTAGGGTCTTCCGTCTTCAGCGGAAGACCCTTCTATTATTCTATTGTTTCTTTTTCACTTTTCTTATTAGGGTTTTCCGTTTTTCAACGGAAAACCCTTCTGTTATTCTACTCTTTCTTATTAAGGTCTTCCGTTTTCCAACGGAAGACCTTATTGTTTTCGTACGGTTTCTTTTTCCCTATTATTATTAAGGTCTTCCGTTTCCAACGGAAGACCTTATTGTTTTCGTACTGTTTATTATTATTTTTTTTTCCAAATTTTGTGCACGCGATTTCTCGAAAACTACTCAACCGATCTGAACAATTTTTTCACAGATGATGGGAAATTATCTGAATTTTATATGTTTTTGAATTTTTTGTCGTCGTCACTTCCGGTCCGGATTAACGGTCGATTTTGTAATTTTTTACGACCAATTTTGTGCAGAGTTGATCTCAGAAACTATAAGAGATATGACTTTGAAATTTTCAGGATAGGTAGAGCATGGTTTGAAGTTGTGCACTATTTAGTTGTTTTGCACCAGTGGCGCTATTCCTTGGAGCTCGCTTAGGCACAAAAATGGGGTACATATTTCGAATCCAAATTTCCATATGTTTTGATCAGTATCTTTTTATCAGTTGATATGTTGACAAGACATATAGAACAAAAGTAGTAGAGAATCAAAAGTTCTATCCAATAAAATCAAGAAAAAGGGTCTGGCCCCTTTAATTAGGGACCAAGAGACTCGTAAATTCTATTACGAATAACTTGAAAACGATAAATATTTTGTTATGCATTATAAAAATCAAAGTTGTTGATCTCTACATTTTCGCTTTGAAAGAGTCATCGTCAGGCCCTTGTCTGACGTAATTAGGGTTTTTATTCTTTATCTTCAATTTTTTTTTTTTGGGGGGGGGGTAATTTTGAAATTGTATCGATATCTCATGGTATCATTTTATCTAAAAAAAAAATCGGACGGAAGACCTACTCGTTACTCGTAACGAGGTCGTATCTAGTGATACCAAATCCTGCACAATCTTCTACAAAAATCGTTATGTGCATGGCGTTTAAGAGTGGTAGACAATAAGTTGAATAATGTTGTCTGAGGTGGGATTGGAACGCACCTTTGGGTTCGCGCGTACGAATTTCATTGACCATGCAGAGAGTGCAATCAAAACCACTTAGTTCATGGACGTGAGAGTGTGTTAATGCCACGGTAAGGACATAAATAGAAAGGTCAGGTCTAAATAATGTTAGTAATTGATTGAACAGTGGGGAACATGTCAGTTTCAAAAGCTGCGATCGGAAAGCAAACCGAAAGTAGAAATCGCGGGTTCAGTTTACACCAACGCAAGGATGTCGATAAACAATTAGTTATGCATTCTGCACATGTATTTCTGCTTTAAAAGTTTTTTTCACGTCGTTTACAAGGATAATCTACTGTTTGAATTAAATGGGATTCATATAATTATGCTTGATAAATGAAGAAATGACGAAACACGTAACATGTAAATTTATTCAGTATAAAATCGATGACTGTAATTTTCACAGTTTCAACATTCAGAAATAATGCATATCTTTTCTGATTTAACAAAATACAAAAAATATACCTGCATCTGAATAGTTATACGTTTGCTTACATCCCGTGGACTGTGTACATTTTGATTCCCCGTACAATCAATACGTGCTGTTTGATTTCAGGATTTTAATTATAAATTGTTCATTCTGCTTAAGATTTGGCCGACAATAAGAATGAGGTCCGATGTACATTTACATGAGTTTTTATTTAAAATTGAGTGAAAGGATCGGGAGTTTCAATTTTTTCCCCTACAGATCAAGCCATACACGGAGGTGAAGATTCAATAGTCATTTTTAGTCGCCTTAAACTCCTAAAAGGTGTCAAAAAGTAACCCCCGGACCACATTTTTAAAATTGTATTCTCTCCTCTGTACATTAAACCGAAAAGATTTTAAAAATCAGATGAATAGTATAAAAGTTACAATTTATTTTAGAATTTTTTTTTAATTTTTTTTTTTTTTTTTTGGGGGGGGGGGGGGTTAGCCCCCTCTTAAACCCTTAATTTTTGGCAGTTTTATTCCCAAGACCCTTTCTAGGTCTGCGTATAACGTTAATCATTATATAGATGAAATATGGAAAGCTTCACTTTTAAACTGTGCGAGAAAACGAAGAACGCGTGATTTCAATATTTTACCTTATTAAGGTCTTCCGTTTCCAACGGAAGACCTTATTGTTTTCGTACTGTTTATTATTTTTTTTTCCAAATTTTGTGCACGCGATTTCTCGAAAACTACTCAACCGATCTGAACAATTTTTTCACAGATGATGGGAAATTATCTGAATTTTATATGTTTTTGAATTTTTTGTCGTCGTCACTTCCGGTCCGGATTAACGGTCGATTTTGTAATTTTTTACGACCAATTTTGTGCAGAGTTGATCTCAGAAACTATAAGAGATATGACTTTGAAATTTTCAGGATAGGTAGAGCATGGTTTGAAGTTGTGCACTATTTAGTTGTTTTGCACCAGTGGCGCTATTCCTTGGAGCTCGCTTAGGCACAAAAATGGGGTACATATTTCGAATCCAAATTTCCATATGTTTTGATCAGTATCTTTTTATCAGTTGATATTTTGACAAGACATATAGAACAAAAGTAGTAGAGAATCAAAAGTTCTATCCAATAAAATCAAGAAAAAGGGTCTGGCCCCTTTAATTAGGGACCAAGAGACTCGTAAATTCTATTACGAATAACTTGAAAACGATAAATATTTTGTTATGCATTATAAAAATCAAAGTTGTTGATCTCTACATTTTCGCTTTGAAAGAGTCATCGTCAGGCCCTTGTCTGACGTAATTAGGGTTTTTATTCTTTATCTTCAATTTTTTTTTTTGGGGGGGGGGGTAATTTTGAAATTGTATCGATATCTCATGGTATCATTTTATCTAAAAAAAAAATCGGACGGAAGACCTACTCGTTACTCGTAACGAGGTCGTATCTAGTTATTTTTCTTTTTTTTTCTTACAAATTTTGTGCCCGCGATATCTCAAAAACGGCTCGGCCGATTTTCATGAAACTTTCAGATCAAATTGATATTGACCTAAACTTAATATACTTTTTTTTATTTTGATGACGTCATTTCCGTTCTCAAGATAGTGACGTTTTAGCGATTTTCAGAGGGTCGGCTTGTCCAGGGACCTCCTCCTAAACGGCAAAAGATACTGAGTTCAAACTTTCAGGGATTGTAGACAATAAATTGTAGATGTGCCATTTGGCATTCATATTTGTCATGCTCAAAAGGTGTTAAAGCTCGCCTGGTCCCGAAAATTGAGACTAAAAAAAGTCATAATTTTTCATGATTTTCTTTGTTTATCTCTCTTCTGAAAAATATTTTGTTAAAACATGTATTGTAAAAATTTTTTATATTTACAAGACCTTTCATTTGATATCAAGAAAAAGGGGCTGGATTCTCAAATTAGGGGACAAAAGGGCCCAAAAGTCTTTCATCTGTAGCCGTTTACTGAGAGATATTTTGTGAAATGTTATAGAAGCAAATATGTTTATCTCACAGTTATATATCCAAGCAATGTAATAATTTTATTATGTGTTACGTAATTAAGGGTTTATAGGGGCCAAAAGTCCAAAATTTTGATCACCCATATCTCAGAAAGGAAAAATATTTTGTAATGCAGTACAGAAGAAAAGTTGTTTAAAATTATGTTCTTCACAATATGCGACCTTCAAAATTTCGTCAAACGGCCCCTATAAGGAGTTAAGGGATCGGCCCCTTAAACCTTCTTTCTCATATATCTCTAGAACGGTAACAAATTTCTAAACACTTGTTGAACAAAATTTGTTTAGAATTAAATGACCTTTCATTTGATATCAAGGAAAAGGGGCTGGCCCCTAAAATAAGGGGACTAACGGGCTCCAAAGTCTTTAATTTGTAGTCCTTTACCAAGAGATATTTTGTGAAAGGTTATAGAAGCAAATGTGTTTATCTTACATTTATGTATTCAAGCAATGTAATGATTTTATCATGTGTTTTGTAATTAGGGGTTTTTAGGGGATAAAAGTCCAAAATTTTGATCACCTAGATCTCAGAAAGGAAAAATATTATGAAATGCAGTACAGAAGAAAAGTTGTTCAAAATGATGTTCTTAACAGTATGCAACCTTCAACATTTCGTCAAACGGCCCCTATAAGGAGATAAGGGATCGGCCCCTTAAACCTTCTTTCTCATATATCTCCAGAACGGTAACGAGTTTCTAAACACTTGTTGACAAAATGTGTTTAGAATTAAATGTCATTTCATTTGATATTAGGAAAAAAGGACTGGCCCCTTAAATTAGGGGATCAAAGAGCTCTAAAATCTTCTATCTATAGCCCTTTAATGAGAGCCATTTTATGAAAGGTTAATAAAGCTAGATTTGGTATAATACGTTTATATATCCTAACAATATAATGATTTTCTCTTGCGTTACCCAATTAAGGTTTTTAGGGACCAGAGGTAAACAAGTTTAATCTTTTCTATCTTAATTGGAAGAAATGCAAATATTTAAAAAAGCTATGTCAGAGACTTATAAACTGCGATACAATAAAGCCTTAGTACTTCACTCCTTTTTTCCATTAAGTGTTTTGTTGTCGAAAATCAAAGCCGATGATGTCATATTTTCTTCTAAAAATCGGACGGAAGACCTCCTCGTTGCTCGCAACGAGATCGTGTCTAGTTCTTATTTTTTTTCCCGCAAATTTTGTGCACGAGATTTCTCGAACATTTTTTGTCTGATTGCAATGAAACTTTCAGGGTATGTAGATGATATTAATATCTCTAGACGTTTTTTTCAAATTTTTAAAATTCACTTCCGGTTATGAGTTATTGCCCTTTAATTGAAAATTGGGGGGTCTTTTGTCCAGAGTTGATCTCGGGAACTACAAAAGATAGTTGCATGAAATTTAGCAGAATTGTTGGTAACATTTTATAGTCTTGTTGGCATGAAATTTTTGGCAAAATGTGTTTTAGTTTTTAAGCTATTTGCCGGTAAAGTTTAACGTTTTGGGGGGTCTGAAATGTTGTTGCTTTTTGTATAATAACCTTTAAACTAAAAATATTTTGTTAATACATATAGAACAAAAGTTGTTTATAATAACGAGAGCTTTCATTTAAAATTAAGAAAAAAGGGCTGGCCCCTATAATTAGGGGTCAGCAGCTCATACACGTATTTTTCTGATAGCAAAAATCGTTATCATTTTATGAAAAAAATGACTTCAGTTATTGTTAATTTATTAATTAATGTCATTTGGTATCCAATTTAAAAAGTGCCCTATTTTTTCAAATTTCATAAAACAAATATGTGAGAATCGTACATGAACGAGTTAATATGTCTACATAGACACACAAGCGAACAAATGCCACTTTAAGGCCCAGGCATTTACTGCATTACGTTGTGTTGCGTCTTAGATAAATTGTTGTGATTCAATTTCATTTTTTTCATCTATATCATTTATGAATTCAATGAACACACATTATTTAAACGTTCTATGTGCAACTATTTGTCGGGGCCCCCCTGTTTGTAACCCCCGCGCGCGCGCCGAATGTAAACAGTAACGAACGGCATTGTTATAGACATTGTAGAAAAGAGAGAGCCGTAATGCAGAAGAGAAGTTGTGTATTCTTTCGGTGTACACATGCATTTTCAAGTTACTGTGAAACATATGAACATGCACAGGGAACAATACTACATATTTGTATAAGGAGGGATATATTCTCGTGTTAATCGTTTACGAGGAAATTCTGACAGCCACACTTCTGTCGACCATGTCGACAGATGTTTATGTTTCCATTGATCAGCCGTTGATAAGCTACGGAAAGATGGACATTAAAGTGTGTGATCTATGTGGATGTTACTGAAGAAGGTGAGGATTTTTATTTCTTTTAAAGTTTCTTGTCTATAGTGGTTAAAATGTCAGCATGTTAACTGGTTAACATTTAGTCTATAGATGTACATGTAAGTACGTGCACACTGTCACTATGTATGTTATTTTTCTAGTCCAGACAATATAAATCCTTTTAATAGAATTGAACCCCAAATGTTTTACCTTTCACTTGTTTTTTTTTCTTTCCTTTTTGCCAGAATTTTGTGTAAATTACAATTCAATTTATTGAGAAAATCCACATGTGGCGAAAGTCATACATACAGTATACAAATATACATGTAGTTGGTACTGTACATAGATTTTCTTATGTTATGTGCATCACGTATGAATTTACAAATATATCTTGATGATTTAACATCTGCTGGATTAAGAATTTTATAAGAATTACAGAGTTAGATGTTTTTGTTATGGTGTGGGTGTTTGTTTACTAACGTGTAATTTTTACATTGTTTACTGGATATTTAGACTTGCTCGAGGTTCATGGGTGACTGGAAAGGATGACCGAATTTATCTATTTGAAAAAAATCAGATTGTGAATTTTCAACTCAAAATTCAAAGCAGGGTCTAATTAGAAACATATGATCATATTCTTGTGCGGAAGACTCCAAATGTAGACATAAATACCCTGTAGACATACATGTAACATCAAGTAAATAAAATTGTATATACTTCAGAGTTAAAACATGACTAAAAAGTCTTTAATATTTTTATGATGCAGATCAATGTATCATTAGAGAGGTTTAGCAGACCAACGGGTACCCGGTACATGTTCTTGTACATGTAGGTTACAAGTTAGAACTATGCGTACCACTCTACCAGTTCACATAATTTTTCTTGTTTAGCAGTTTTGATGTGTACTTAAATTGTCCTTGTTAATGTTTTAAATGTAATTTTTATATTCTCTTTTTTTAATCTGACTACTGGCAGTGATTGGGAAGGACCTGCGCCACGCGCCATAGTCGCATTTAAGAGAAAAATGGCGCATTAAATCAATTACTCTACGCGCCGAAGTGCGCATTCAAATTTCTCATCGGTTATAAAAGTTTTAGCGATGTCCGCTGGAAATTTACTCTGTACGACTTAGCTAATTGTCTTTTAATACATTTGTTTGGTAAATCAGAAATAAACAACCAATAAAAACGTTTCAACTCTTTTATGCGTGGTAGATTATTCCAGAAGTTGAAGTCGCCCAGTATTCTGAGTTCTCAATTATGTAAACTAACCCAAAATGCAGTAAAATGATGATGATCTAATTGAAAAGACGTTTTCACAGCCTCAATTAATCCCTGTTGTAATTATTAAAACTCACGACTGTCTTACCATGCTTATCGTTACTGTAGGGGTTATAAATACGGGTGATGCAACCACACTGCATTGAAAATTACAACCGATGTTTATTTATTTAAATGTCGATACTACAATTAGTTGTAACTTGTAACTATTTAATAACTCGCAAAATTAATGTTTAAATAATAAGAAAAACCGTTCCCTACAGTTATCTTCAAAGTTTGAAAGATTCTCTACATAATGGTAATAATTGGGTCAAAGGGTTTGACTAATACCTCCAAAAAAACACAGAAGTATAGAGACTGATTTTATTTATCATTAAGCAAACACCATAACAAAAATTGCATCAGTGAAATGTATAAACACATCAAATAAATGAAATTTAACCAGTTGGTTAAGTTTTTAAATTTTATAGAAGTTGTTTTGATTGGTTGGTCCTTGATAATTTCAATTTTACAAAATGGCCCCAATGAATAAAAAGATGGCCCTTTCATTATGAAAATGGCCCATTAAAATTAATAACTGTGGGGCCATAGTCCCATTGACATTTTTGGCCTTCCCAATCACTGTACTGGCAGTACTGGCATGCCAGCAGTTCTTGTCGAGGACCATTTCTCGCTGGTGCAATGTTAGATCATATTTTCGTATATAATTTTATGTGTTGATAAAATGACGTAACAATGCACTGATGAGAAATGGTTCTCAATGATAACTGATCGCACGCCAATATTGATTAATTACAGACAAAAACTGAAGGTTGCAAGTGTTATTTTTAATTGAACACCATTGTTTAAAATAACTTTTTATATATGTGACGGTCAGACCGGTTTAAATACCAGTGTTCAGTTGGTAGAGCACCTGACTAGAGATTCAGGGGGCCCAGGTTTAATTCCTGGTTTGGTCCTTCATTATTTCTCCCATCCTGTGACAATATTAAGGCTTGGACGATTCTGTACTTAGCCGATTCGGTACATATCACGATACATGAGATGCGATACGATACATATCACGATACATTGCAACTAAATGAAAACATGAATAAGGGCTAAAAATTTATTCAATCTGTCGATGTATTACCGCATGTCCAAAGTTATTTTGATATATTTAAAATGAGCGTTGCACAATTTACAAATTACTTAAGTCTCATATACACTACTTTTTCATAAACAAGTAATCCAAAAGTTGTCCACACTCCAGATTTAGCTTCCTAACAGGTTTGACAACTTTACGAGGTTTTCGGCCATCTTTGTACTTTCATATTAGGCGCGCAGACTAAAAATAGCCGATATATGAAGCTGAGATATTTTTGGAAAATAAAAAAAAGTTCGCATGGGTAACGTAATGTATTAATGGTAAATGTAACGATCCAAATATCGTCAAAATAAATACCGTGGTACATCGGTGGATCCTTCCATCCCTATACAATATTGGTATTGTAACCAACCCCTGGAACTGACAGGTTTACTCCTGCCAGGGGAAGAGCCAGGGGTGATCTTTGAGGGTGAAGATCATTTAAAGGGGGGGATGTGACGGTCAGACTGGTTTGAATACCGGTGCCAGATACATGTAGCTCAGTTGGTAGAGCACTTGACTAGAGATTCAGAGGGCAAGGTTCGAATCCCAGTCTGTTCTGTCATTATTTCTCCCATCTTGTACATATATATCAGATATATTACAGATGATTATAAGAGTCATCACATGTTTTGCAAGATGCAATAATTGTATTAAAACCTTTACTTTACAACACAATACATTTAAGTGAATATTTATGTCTCTTGATATTATTTGGTGTGGTGTTCTTGACAGCATCGCATTCAAGTCAGTGTCAGCTACATTATGCATAAACAATTTTACCCGCTCCTAAACCACACACTTTCTTATTAGTGGATTCAGCTTATACCGCTCATTGGCTGCTGTTGCAGCAGACTTATAATATATGCACTCACAAAACACAATAAACTTATCAGAGAATGAAAAATTCATCGAGTTAATTACTTTCAACTGTTGGAATTTGGATATTTTTTAAAAATGTATACTTGTGACAAAACATATAATTATGTGGTACATACATTTTATTTTTTATTTTATAAAGGTATTTAGATGTGTTTACATAATTGAACCCCCCCATTCAATTGTTTGCATTAAGATTACATGTAGGATATGTAAATGTACATTTGACTTTGAAATAACATCTGCTATGATAATTACTTTTGAAATGAACAAGAAACAACCTATTTCTACCTTTCTAAGGTACATATGCATAAAAAAAGGAGAAAAACATGTCAAATTTTGAACATTTTTCATGGAAATCAACTCTGTCTCCAGCTACCTGGGTGTTTGAATTTTATTTTAATTTAAGGCAGATGTCTAACTTGTAGGTTGTATCTTACTGTTTTAGCATGGGTAGAAGGAGACTAGAAATCAAAATAGATTAGATATTCACTAAATATGATTGTTAGCTTACTTTTTTTCATAAAAACAAGAAATCACAAGCAGGACAGCCGTCTATTTGTTAATTAAAATGGTGTAAATCATAAAATAAACAAATAATTAGGATCAAATTTTAGAATCATTGATGATTGTTTTCAAATATGTGTGAGAAATGACTCAAGGAAATTGCCATAAGTTTCATAAAATTAGGTAAAACATTTTTAACCATGACTTTTTATGAAAATCAAAAGATGGGGGGGGGGTATACATGTAAGGATATTTCTAAGTGATGTGAAGCTTTTTTCATGATTATATAATGTAGATGCATGTTGTATTGAATAAGGTTTCTTTTTAAAGGTGGTTGAACAACAATTGACCTCTAAAAGGTCAGGTAAAGATGTTTTACTATGGAGAACCCTGTAAATCTGTGTTTACTAATGGAAATTGGAAATGGGGGGTTCACTTAAATGGCCATATTTTTATTAAACCTCAATGGAATTTGCAATATGTGGTATTCTTTTTCTCAGAATTGCATTAGCTTTCTTATTCTAAGACAAACCGTCTTTTCATAAAATGTTAGTGTACAAAGTTAAAGGTACAAGGAACAGTTTCGGATAAAGAACCGTCAATATTTTTGTAAAATTGATAGTGGCTGTACTTGAAGATTTACCAGTGTTGCGTAGATTCATGAAATGAATTTTGATGTTTATCAATAGTTAATGGGATGTCTCTTGTTGGAATTGGTAAGGCCTAAAAAAAATAGTGTGTTTAGGGTAACACTGATGAAAACATTAGGTTAGGTAGGTGCAGATTTTTTTTTTATTTTATCTATTTTTTTTGCCTGAATCCTAAGAATGTTTGTTTGTTTCATATTTAAAAACATATTTTTTATTGGAAATAAGATAAAATTCACAGTCGGATAAAATCAGGCATCTAAAAATGGTAGGAGCGGGCCATTTTTGTAGGTTAGGTCGGGTTACCCGAAACACACAACTTTTTTTTTAGGCCTAAGCAATATTAAGGCCCCTAATTTTAAGTACATGAGAAGCAGTAATAAGTTGTGAAACTTGCGGCTTTGACTGTTGTGTTGACTTTACACAGTGAAATTGAAGGTTACAAACGGGAGGTTATATAACATGAAATGGAGGTGGATGGGATATTATATGCCTATTTAGTATCTACTGGGTATGAGGACAATAGGAAGTTTATTGTCCCCCAAGACAGCAACTATTTCATGAGGCAAAGCCAAGGGAAATAGTTGCTGTGGGGTGGGACAATAAACTTGCTATTGTCCAAATAGTCAGTTAATTGGTATATTATTATCCCGAATAAAACTTTATTTGTCAGCGATGCAGAATTTCTTGATGATAAACAAATTAGAGTTATCAAACTTTGTATTTAATGCGGTGATCTGATTAGGTCAGAGGTGTTCCGAGTTTAAAAAGGAGGGAAATCAAATTCTGCTGATGAATGGTTTTGATGACTATTCACCATGGGCAGATAGCATGGATACTATTTCAAATTAGATAGAAAAGCATTATTTTGTGTGGGCGCCTTCTAGTGATCAGTTTGTCCGTCTGTCCATCCGAGATCGCTTGACCGGAGCATAGCTTCTCTCCCCTTGGCCCAATCTGGCTCATACCTCATCCACAGGGTTCCTTTGGGTTAAGGATGTGATTCAGTGACCTTGAACCATGTTGTTAGGTATAAGGTTAAGGTCATAGTAGAATTACATATATAAAATCCTTGTCTGGGGCATATCTTCTCTCCCTTTGGTCCAATCTGGCTAATACTCACAGACTGTCTCTATCGTTAATCGATGAGCAGTGACCTTGCATGAAATTTCTAGGTAAAGGGTGAAATGTCATATCGGATCATGCAAAAATCCTTTTTTCAGAGCATATATACTTTCTACTAACCTCTATTTGGCTCGGACTTCACATAAGCAGAGCTTTTGAGTAAAGGGTGTGTAGTGACCTTGAACCTATTTTCAAGGTAAACTGTGAAGGTCATAGCAGAATTATATTTAAAAAATCCTTGTCTGGAGTACATCTTATCTCCCTTTGCTTCAAACAGGCTCATACTTCACCCACATGATGCCTTTGATCAAAGGATATGCAATGACCTCGAATGATATTTGTAGATCAAGTGTCAAGGTCATATCAGATCACTCAAAAATCCATATTTTAAGAGCATATATATACTATCCTTTTAGCCCCTAATTGGCTAATATTTTGCCTAAACAGAGCTTATTGGTTAATGGCATGCAGTGACCTTGAACCATGTCAATGTGAAGGTCATAGCAAATCTTAATAAAATTAGTTTAAGACAGAAGATTATTTCCTGGATATGCTTAATCTTGGTCAGATTGAACAAAAATGCCTGTATGTTAGGGGCAATGAAATTGAATTAGAAGTTCTATGCCAGCTGGAAAAATTTCAAGTTATAGGTCAAGGTCAAAGCAAAATTCTCTTAAATAACATCAGCGGGGCCCTTTGAAATGTTCACCATTTCAATGTTGTCTGGTTCATAGTAATTTCAAATAAAAATATTCACAGAGGAATAATAAAATTAACTATACATCGATAAGTTTCTGACAATTGATGATGCAACAAGCACATAGTACGAAAGGTCAACCCTTTGAAAAGCAGTGTAGAGGAAATGTTGCTCAGATTTATGTTTTAAACAAAATTGATTTTTTACGGAAATTTTAATTTTGCATTCTGGGTTAAGAAATTAGATGTTAGTTCCAGGTAAAGTTAACTTTTACCTAAAATGAAGTCAAATTTCTTAAGTCGTAAGTCTTAAGTTCGGATATTTTTGTTAACTCGGTCTTGAAATGTTTATGGTTTTTTGTTAATTTGTACTTAAAACCATTCGAATTTTGTTAAGTCGTACCAAGAATCATTCGATTTTTAAAATCTTTTTTGTACTTAAGTTACTTTTGTCATTAGATTAAGAACACTGCTTCTTAGAGGTACTTCTAGCATTACTTTCGACATTAGCGGAAAACCCACTCGTTGCTTTGCAACGAGCTTTGCTCTAGTTCTTATTATTATTCTTTTTTTTTCTTACCGATTTTGTGCAGACGATTTCTCAGAGATGGCTTGATAGATTTCATTCAACTTTTCAAGATTAACGTGCTTTTATCTGAAGTTTATTGTTTTTTCTCCATTTCTGAAAATACACTTCCGGTCAGAAGTTATCACCCGTTTACGATTTTAAAAAGTCAATTTTGTCGGCGACGTTTCTCAAAAACGAGAAAAGATATAGGGCTGAAATTTTCAGAGAAGTTAGATCTACTGTTTTTCTGGTGCAACACACTCACCAAAATGTCCGCCGTCACTTCCTGTCGTTTTTGGAAGAAAGTTTCAAAAATTGATTTTTTCGACTTTTTTATTTTTTAATATTTTTTTTGGAAATTTTTACACCTTACTGTGACCCTCTTACTGATTCAGAATATGTAATTTGTTTAAAAATCGATCAAGGCATTCTCGAGAAATTAAGCGTCAAAGTTCTGAAGCGAGAGTCCGAGTAGCTCAGTCGATAGAGTCGTGGACATGGCCCAGGCGACCCGGGTTCAAGCCTCGAGTGCCGCAAATTTTTTTTTACTACTTTTCGCTTAGATCTACGGTTTTATCTTTGAATTGATAAGTTTGATCTAATCTATTAAAAAATCGGGCGGAAGACCCACTCGTTCCTCGCAACGAGATCGAATCTAGTTATTATTTTTTTTTTCTTTTTCTGACTTTTTTGGAGCGCTATTTCTCAGAAACTATTCAACTGAATTTACACCAAATTTTTAGGAGTTATAAACCATCAATATCGCTACTGATTATTAAAATTTCAAATGATTACGTCACTTCCGGTTTCAGATATGGACGATTTTATAAATTTTTAAGGGTCATTTTGTCCACGCATCTCCTCAGAAACTAATCATGATAAAAGCTTGAAATTTGCAGGGATTGTAGATGAATGTCTGTAGATTTCCCTCCATGCTTCCAATTGCGAAAAATGCGCAAGGCCTAGGAGCTCGCCTGAACCTGAAAATTAGCACCAAATTTTTTCACAAAATTATCGCACATTTTCCGTAATATCTTTTGACGTATTAATATTTTGTAAATACATGTAATGCAAAAGCTGTTTTAATTTGCACGGGCTTTTATTTGATATCATGAAAAAGGGGCTGGCCCCTCAAATTAGGGGCCAAGAGGGCTCAAAAGTCTATTTGCAAGAACTTTTTAGTGAACAATAATTTGTTATGAATTATAGAAGCAAAAATGTTCATTGTATAGCTGTTTATCTATACAGTACCATACTTAAGTCATATATTACGTAATTAGGCACTGACTCCTCAAATTAGGGGCCAGAAGGGCTACTAAGTCTTTTCATAATAACTCTTTTCTGACCAATAATTTGATATTAATCATAAAGCAGCAAAGAAGCTTTTATTAAGCTTAATTTAAGACCGAAACCCGTTTTAAAATCGGACGATGCATTACAGAGATATCGGGGTTTAAAAATTGATTTTTCCGGAAATTTTGATTCCGCGTCCTTGTTTAAAAAAAAAGCGTAATGTTTAAAGTGAAATTAACTCGTACCAAAAATAATTGTTAAGTCGTACTTGAACACATTCGGATTTTTTTTGGTTAAGTCGTTCTTGAAATCGGAAATGTGTTTTTAAAGTCGTACATAAAATCATTCGTATTTTGTTAAGTCGTACCAGGAATAATTCGATTTTTTTCATTTTTTATATTCTAGTTACTCTTGTAATTGGTTTAAGAGCTCTGCTTCTTACAGGAATTTCCAGCTTTACTTCCGACATTAACGGAAGACCCACTCGTTGAATTGCAACGAGCTTTGCTCTAGTTCTTTTTTTCTTTTTTCTGACTTTTTTGGAGCGTTATTTCTCAAAAACTACCCAACCGATTTGCACGAAAATTTTAGGAGTGATAGAACATCAACGTCGATACATATTATTAAATTTTTGCATGATGACGTCACTTTCGGTTTCAGATATGGACGATTTTGTAAATTTTAAAGGGTCATTTTGTCCACGCATCTCCTCCAAAACTAATCAAGATAGAAGCTTGAAATTTTCACGGGTAGTAGATGAATGTCTGTAGATGTACCCCCATGCTTCCAATTATGAAAATTGCTCAAGGCCTCAAAGCTCGCCTGAACCTGAAAATTAGCATCACATTTTTCCACGAAATTTTTGCACATTTTCTGTAATACCTTTCGATGTGCACATAATTTGTTAAAACATGTAATGCAAAAGTTGTTTCAATTTCCACGAGCTTTCATTTGATATCAAGAAAAAGGGGCTGACCCCTAAAATAAGGGGCCAATGGGGCTCGAAAATCTTCTTACAATAACTCTTTTATTGAACAATAATTTGTTATTAATTATACAAGCAAAAATGTTCATTGTACAGCTGTTTATCTAAACAGTATCATACTTAAGTCATATATTACGTAATTAGGGGTTTCACGGGGCCAGAAGTTCAAAACTTTGATCTTTAATATCTGAAAAAGGAGAAATATTTTTAAAAGCAATGTAGAACAAAAGTTGGTTAAAATGGTGTTCTTGTCAATATGCTAACTTAAATGTTTTTGTTTATGACCCCATTTAGGAGTTAAAGGGTCAGCCCCTAAAACACATTCGTACAGATATCTCAAGAACGGTTAACATTTCATAAACACTTGTTGAACAAAATATGTTTATATTAGCGAGACCTTTTATTTAATATCAAGAAAAAGGGGCTGGCCCCACAAATTAGGGACGAAAAGGGCTCTAATGTCTTTTTACAATAACTCTTTCCTAAACAATATTTTGTTATTAATTATAGAAGCAAAAATGTTCATTGTACAGCTGTTCATCTATACAGTACCATACCTGAGTCATATGTTACGTAATTAGGGGTTTCACGGGGCCAGAAGTTCAAAACTATGATCATTAATATCTGAAAAAGGAGAAATATTTTAAAAAGCAATGTAGAACAAAAGTTGTTCAAAATAATGTTCTGAACAATATTAAACCAAAAATGTTGTTGTTACATGTATTGGCCCCGGTAAAGGGCTAAAGGGTCGGCCCCTAAAACACATTTGTACAGATATCTCGAAAACGGTTTACAGTTCATGAACACTTGTAGAACAAAATATGTTTATATTAGCAAGACCTTTGATTTGATATCAAGAAAAAAGGGGCTGGCCCTACAAATTAGGGGGTACAAGGGCTGCTAAGTCTTTTTATGATAACTCTTTTCTGACCAATAATTTGATATTTATTATAAAGCAACAAAGCAGCTTTTATTAAGCTTAATTTAAAACTGAAATCCGTTTTTAAATCAGACGATGCATTACAGAGATATCGGGGTTTAAAAATTGATTTTTCCGGAAATTTCCATTCCACGTTCTTGGTTTGAAAAATAGCCTAAAGTTAATAGTTAAATGAACTCGTACCAACAATAATTGTTAAGTCGTACTTAAACACGTTTAGATTTTTTTGTTAAGTCATTCTTGAAATCGAAAAGGTTTTTGTTAAGTCGTACTTAAAATCATTCGTATTTTGTTAAGTCTAACTAGGAATAATTCGAATTTTTTATTCTTTTTATTTTAGTTACTCTTGTTATCGGTTTAAAAGCTCTGCTTCTTACAGAAACTTCCAGCTTTACTTCCGACATTAACGGAAGACCCACTCGTTGCTTTGCAACGAGCTTTGCTCTAGTTATTATTATTTTTATTATTTTTTTCCGACTTTTTTCGAACGCTTTTTCTCTTGAACTACATGACCGATTTTCATGAAATTTACAGGACACATAGAGCATAAAATATTCCTGATATTATAAAATTTCTGGCTTATGACGTCACTTCCGGTTCGAGATTTTGAGGATTTAGTGAATTTTTAAGGACCATTTTGTCCACATAACATCTCAAAAACTAATTGCGATAGAAACGTGAAACTTTCAGGGATAGTAGATGAATGTCTGTAGATGATCCTATTTATTTGATATTTTGGAAAATGCGCAAGGCGGTGAAGCTCAAAAATAGGCACCAATTTTTTTCACGAAATTTTCGCACATTTTCGGCCCTAGCTTTTAATGTGTAAATATTTTGTTAAGACATGCAATCCAAAAGTTGTTCAGATTAACTAGGACTTGCGTTTAATTTCAAGATAAATATATATATATATATATATATATATATATATATATATATATATATATATATATTTATATATATATATATATATATATATATATATATATATATATATATATATATATATATATATATCTGTTTGTGTGCCTCTGTGTGTTGGTTTTACCGATGCTCCGAGGACGCGAGTGTATAAAAACACCTTTACTCCGAGGACGTAAATTTCTCCCGAGGACTTTTTTCGGGTCCTCGGAAAGATTCTGTCCCAATCAACTCAAAATGACGAAATATATCATGTGGTGAAATTTGGTGAAAGTCCTCAGAAGGTCGGTAAAATGTGAATGTGCGTTTCCCGGTCACACAGTTTTATCGGACGCCATAACACACACTTGTTGTTTTCGATGCGCGCGCATCTCGGCGGCGGAAGTGATGATCAATCAAGATCTCTGGAGGTCGTAGTAAGTATTTACAATATTTTTATATAATATAGATTGTTTTATCAATGGTTTAAGAAGCGAAAGTGATAATTAACAATAGTTAGAATATTCTTATACATGTTTAGTTGTAATTCAAACGCGGGGGTGTTAAGGAAGCATATGGAATCTGAGTTACATGTAATTCCGTGAAATCACAAATCTTAGTTATTATGTACATATTTAAATATCTAAGCAACGAAACGGAAATCAAAAACAAATAAAAAATACTGAAGACAATTTTTTTCCCAGAAATTAGTTTGTATTACGTAGATTTACACATTGATGACGTCATGACTAAAAGTTGAATGTCGTGTGAATTTGATCGAAAAACATTGTAAACATATTCAAAATATAACTAATCTAAGAACTCTAATAAAGTATTGTGGTGTGATTTATTGAGAATTGAACATAAGAATACTTGGGGAGATGTTAGTTTTATCAATCATTCGCTAAAAGGTATGTAAATTTGCTTTTATTTCTCGGCCAGGCTTTCCTCTGTCGTTGTTTACGATATAAAAATCCGACTAGAACAACACTACCCCGTATATATTGAACTTGAAATTTTATACGTATCGTTAGTTTGATCAATGCTTAAATTGAAAATAGCTAGAATCCCATGTTGTGTGTTGTTTTGATGCAATTTGCCGTTTTCCGTGCAAACTATAAAAAAGTTGGGAAGGTTTTTCGAGAACCGGGTAAATAACTTTTTAATAAGGAAGAACATAGAATTCTAGCAGGGGTTTTGATTAAACTAAGATGTTTTGCTTTCACTTGATATGTTTATTTTATTTTTGAAACCGCGGGGTAGTGTTGTTCTATCTCATTTTATGTTAAGGAATATACGTAAGCTATTTATAGTTGCCACGTGATAATGCACCAATGTGGCAGTTATGTACAACCCGATTTTATTGCACTGACATCTATTTTAAAGGATAATACTAAGTGTTTGATCTTATTCAAAATAATTATTAAATTTCACGATTTGAATAATAACAGTCAAAATAAGATGCTAAATTGCCCATATGCTTCCTTAACACCCCCGCAAACGTAAACAAATCCAAATGAAATGTTTTGAAACCTACATACTCTCTATGATTATACTGATCTATAGTTTCATTGTGCTTAGTCTATCGCTTAAAATCTTTTTATCCAGTTCAAATTCTTTATTCGATTAGATTAGTATATACCATACAAAGTATTTCTTTATTTTTTTAATTACAAAACACTAATTCCATAATTTCAGTAACAAAACGAGAGAAAATGTGCTGTTTGAAGGGCATGGTCATTACATTAGCCAAATATTTTCATATTTTGATGTTTAGAATACTTCTTTGAGGAGTTTTCATAGCCAGCAAAAAATTGATTCACTCTTCGGATTATAAAGTGATAGAGAGCTCACAAATCCTAGTTATATAAATATATATCAAGCCATGATTTCGGTTACATATTAAACGCCGAGTTCAAAATGTAATTATTTTTTAAACAAATTCTAATGTATCAAACCCTGATAACTGTTAATTTGTGTTAAAAACGAAACAGCAAAGATAAAACAGAGTTAGAAACAGAATATTAACTGGATTATTTAACACATCTACCCTCCTGCCCCTCCCCCCTGAATAAATAAATAATAAAACACTATCATACTGTGACTGAAATTGTACCAGAAAATAATATACAAACATGTTCATTTATTTTAATATCATTAATAATTAATATAAAGGCATTAATATTTATTTGTTTTCAGAAACTATAGAATTTATCAATTATAGTGAAAAACATGTGCTTTTTTAAACTTTAGTTAGTATCATGAATTCTAACGCATCTCAAAGAAATATTGGTCATATAAAATCCTTAAAGCTGCTTTGTCCATTTTTTTGGTTTTTACAGTATCAAATAATTTTCCATACAAACCAATTATCTTAGAAAGTTATGCACTTTCTCCTATTTACACCAGCAGAGTCGGTCTCCTTTCAAAGTTAGAAATATTCAAAGTAAAAAAATTAATTTCTTTTTGGGCAAATGAAAACACAAACCAAAATGCATCATGGGAATGTTTAGAAAACGGAACCGTTTAATTTACTAATTTCACAAACTAATTTCACAATATTTTTTAATACATGTAGATATATTTATATTCATTTAAAATTTAGCCTATTGTAGTTGTAAACTGTGGCTATCATTCATGTGCGTCGCGGATCTACAGTGAATCAGGGGTCCCCCCTCTACCTCTGGAAATTTCTGCATTTTAATTGAATTTTACTCTTTTACTCCCACTGCACAAAAAAAATTCTCTTACACCCCTGATTGTGGAAAAATGCAGGATCCGTGCATGGCTCGATAGTTTGTCAGCCCGAATTTTCGCGAATCTTTTAACAAACATTCGTTTTAACATAATGCTATTAAGTAAAATATTTACATCTATGTGAATGTCAAGATATATATTGTGAATTAATGGCGAGTTGATTATTATATCAATCCCCATGTTTGTTTACATATCGGAAACATCCCTAGTACGAATTAATTTTTTTTTCGTCAGAAACGCCGCCACTGTCCAGCGGGAGAGAAAACTGTCAGTTGACCATAGCATCACAAGTTACTGTGGATTCTGGTTATTTTAAAAGTGAAAATCATGAAGAACTTTCGTGTATTATTTAGGGATGGAGGACGGGTGCCATGTTTACATTCGCAACGTAAGTAGGTCAGACTCGGTCAGATTACAATATTCAGCTGTTACACATACTTGATACTATGATATTTGTTAATCAGCTGTTCAAGTTCCTGCATTTTTTACTAGGGAATAACAGTTAATATAATATATTCCATGTTGAACTGTGCAAGACGAACTTCTACACATGCATGATCTATGAGTTATGTAATTGCAGGTTTTGGTAAATGTGAAATTAAGAAATACCGGTAAACAGAATGAATTTAAACATTTTCCAATCATGAATTAACTTTATCCATAAACAGGTTAGCATATCTCAACCTCAAGGCTTAATATTTTAGACCTAAATCATATTTGATAGAAGATGTCTGTGTATAAAACATGATTTTTTATGCTTTGAACATGTTGAACAGCTGTTGAACATGGGTGAGGCAATTTATACATATACTGGCGTGTGACCAGTTCTCGCCGAGTACCATTTCTCGCCAGTACATTGTGACGTCATTTTATCAACACATAAAATTATAGACGAAAAATGACATCACAATGTACTGGCGAGAAATGGTACTCTACGAGAACTGGTCGCACGCCAGTACTTGTTTTAAAATACTGTCAGATTTTCCTTCTTGGCATGAGTCAATGATTAATTATGTCAGCTGCTCACTAGACTCAGTCGGCTGGTCACTTAAAGGCCGAACATTTTACAAACGCTCCCTTTTTTACCTGTACAAACTTCAAAATAATGCCGCTTGTCAATCAAGTTTGAAGCAATCGCACCCATGAAGTTTGATTGCAGTGATCGTCCGAGCGTGATCTGGCCAGGTCCAGGTCCGTGGATTTCTGTTTACTAGCAATTTACAACGTCATCTTTGATATCTTCCGTCACATATAAATTTTTTACATAACTGCTATTATCATTGTTTTAAAAAAAATAATTATTCAGTAATTGAATGAAAATACAAAATTTATATTTGAATCATGTTGAATGTATATTACCTAATAAATTCCACAAAGATGAATGAGCAGCCCAAAACATATAAAGTTTCTTTTTTAAAACAAACTTATGAGCTATTAAAGCTGTATTTACTGGTAACACACTCAACTGGTCACTCGAGTATCCAATGCAGAAAAAATGAAATTCCAATATCATTTTTTTAATTAAAAAAAGTAAACATATTCTAAAGCAACATTGTCTAATGATGTTGTCCATACTTAACACCTCTGACATATATACATTTATATACATATATAGCATTCCTTATTTCAACCTTTTTATATAAAATCTTGTTTCATTGGTAACAAATAAATTGGCGAACTAATTGTACCTAGCTGAAAGGTTTATATGATACAACTGTAACTAAAGATTTTTAAAATGGCAAATGACTTGATCCCTATAAAATGATAAATGAACATTATATAGAGCCTGTTTGGGAGGGTAGCAGCAGAGAGAGAGAGAAGAGAGAGATATTTAAATTATCTTAGTCAATGACCCAATTGTTATTATTAGTCAGCCCGCAGGCTGACTAATTAAGTTAGGATGAAACTTCAATTGCGCTTGCTTAAATTGGTATTCTGGGAAGGAATTATATAGACAGTTCGTGTTAGAGAAATTCGAAGAAGTTATGAAACTGGTCAGTTTCTAGGTCAAATTGCGCATCGGAAGACTGCCAATGGGAATTGTCTGCAGCCACAGTCCAGACTCCGTGTACCGTATATTTCCCGACCTCTTAGTGAGATTGGAAAGTAAATATATTGGTAGTGGTTTGCGACGAGACCATGAAATTCATAGAGCTATGTTTGCAATGTGACAACTTTAAGCATTAAGTAGGTGCGCAGTCATACATTGCATTTTCACCACTACACGCTTATCTCCTCACCTACATGTACAGCCATATAAAAATAAAGGTGCAAACTAAAAGTGAAACCGCATATTATTATTGTTCTGGAAACTATTTATCTTGTATTTTAATAGATTGTGTATTCTCTTTGGACCTAAAAAATAAAAATTCCGCTGGCTGACTTTCTTAGCTATTTAAAAAGCTAACCTTGTTTCAGGATTAAATTATCCAATTTATACTACTGATAGTCATAAAGGTCTTTAAATTCTATTTGTTATTATAAAAATTCCATAGTTATAACTAGCATTTGGTATTTTCATTTTTCTGTGTTACTCATTTTTCATCTAACACTGTATTTTGTGCAGATATTGTAATTAAAGGAATCATTAAAATAAATATAAAATGATTACAAAAAAGGTACGTAATTATATAAGACGTTCATGTGATTTAAACAGTATATCATGTCCGATATCAAATCAGATGATCTCAGTTGGATGCTATTTCTAAACAATAAAATGTTTTCTTTGGTGCTGAGTCATGTGGATACAATACCCGCAACGTTATTTTTTACAAGATGAACAGACGGATTATAGTATTCACGCATAATAGATTCTGAATAGGATTATAATGCACGGTAGAACAGTATATACTCGCATGATACGATTGGATTGATTCATGATAGAAAAAGATAAAAGTAATGATGTTCATAATTGCTTCAAATGCTCTTCACAATATACCTTATAATTACTGTACAGAATTTTATTTACATTTATTGAGTTGTTAATCCTAGCTGCGTCATTTATAGAATATACAAACATAACAAGTTAAAATTTATTAAGGAAAAATATGAGCTTAAATGATCAATAATTTATCAATATTGGTAACATTGTTTTCATTACCAAACATCCCAGCCAATCACCGCAAACATATCTCATCTCGACATCAAATCACATGGAAAATAGCTGGTTTATTTAAGTAAACAACCTCCGATCCTCAGCAATATGTTCGATAACTCTTAATTATCCGGATTTCTTTTATTTGTACCATAAATCTGACTTTTTTTACACACAATGTTAATTAGTATTCAACTAGTGGGCTAGTATAATCATTAGTCACACAACTAAATGCTTCATGGCGTAGTGGATCCACGGAGCACTTCCACTAATATACATGTACATGCATGCCACTGATGCACCAGTACTTTATTTTGAGCTCAACTTTTTTCTTTATTTTATTATATCCATCATACTAGGCAAATTTGCAATAACTTTGTAAAATGCATGGACACCATCTAAAAATTCATTTTATTTCATTTATAAAGGTTGATAGAAAAATATCATTGTTATGATATGAAAAAAATACTTTGAGGCTGACGATCTTAGAACCTTAAAATGAAACTCTTGTTTTAGATAAGTATAAAATCGTTTATAAGTACCTTCTTTTTGTAAAAAGAATGCATCAAATAACGATCGAATTGTATTACATACAAGTTAATGCTTACTGATCAGTTATACACTGCGTACGATTTAATATATTCAACCTATAGGTAAATATGTTACCTTGTTCCTAAGAACTTTGATTGCTAACATTAATCTTTCATTTCCATTGCTTAAAATGTGATTTACATGTAATATTTTATTTTTTTTTAGTCTAAAGAATTTAGAAATTAGTATGATATAATGCTGGATTGTATATTGTATATTAATTGTTTGATAACTTATCGTATACGGTGCACTGAACGACTTGTAACTTCAAAGTAAAGTACTTGCATGTAAAATGGTACCAAAGGTTTAACGCGATCGCATAAATGGAAAAACTGTTAGAATTGAACAATATATAAACCTGATAAGATTAACACATGATAGGAAACTAGGATTAACGCACGGTAGAAGGTTATATATACGAACGATACAATAGGATTGATAAACTGTACAGGATAGGATAAGACAGGATAGGATTGTAAAAAAATATGTTGCAGGTACTGTGTGAAAGTTATAACACAGCCTAGCATTGCTGATAAAAAACACAACTTGCCTTAACATGTATTTTTTTTTCTGCAACGCTAGATACCTTCATAGCCAGAATGAAGCACCAAAGAAAGCAATAAATCGTTTAGATAAAATATACCTACAGTTGAACTTCGATATCTCGAACACTGATATCCCAAATACAATTATGGATATGTCGAAGTGATTTGTAAATCACAACCACTTATTTTTTTAAGTGTGTTACCCTCGATATCTCGAATACTCGGATATCTCAAAGTTTTTGAATAGTCCCATCTAGTTAGAGATAACGAAGTGTGACTGCATTTACTTGCAATGAAAATTAAGGTAAAAAAGTTTATTGTCTCTTGAGACAGTAACTATATCCTGAGGTGAAGCCATGGGAAATAAGTTCTGTCAAGGGGGACAATATTAACTCGCTATTGTCTGAATATAGTCGGTAAATACTGTAGATATCTTGTTATACATTGTACCAAAGAAAACTTTATTTGTCGGTGATGCAGATTTTCTTGATGGTAAACAAATTAGAGTCAATCAACAGACTTTGAATTTAACATAGCAACTGGGTTTACAACAGAGGTGTTCTGAGATTAAAAATGAGGGAAATCAAATGCTGCCAGTGAATGGTTTCTATGACTTTTCACATTGGGCAGATAGCAAAGAAACTATTTTACAGTTATTGAGTAGCATATGTTTATTCTTGTGATGCATGACACATGAATATATAAACACTTGATCCAGGGCATACTCACAGTACTGCCTATACATATTGCTTTTTGTTGGAGATCATTCATATAAAGTAATATAATTGTAATTTTATTATCTAGATACCGAGTATTAAAAAAAACACTTTTCAATTTATTTTTTAGGAACATAAGCAGACCAGTCTATTTGTTTTCTGGGGGATATGACGATAGGACCATATCTATAGCTGTGTGATGGGAGGTGAATTTCATCATGACCTGATGATGGAAGAAGTATAATTGACAGAGTATCATGGAATCCTTGTAACCAACCTTTTCTTGTTGATGTGGATTTTTTAAATTAAGGAAACTGACTAAAAAAATTACATGCTGAAGGATCAAGAAAATGATTCCAATAAAAGAACTAAAAAGCCATTTCACCAGTTAAAAGTGTGGATGATATTCAGTGTGTTCAAAAAGTTGAATATATATATACACAAAAATGCATTGATTAGGATGCAAATTTGATACAGATTTAAGAATCATACAGTGTCAAGATTCATCAATAGTGTGAAACAATTTATCAATAATATGGCAACATGCGACTGATATTGGATTAGACATCAACTTATGAGGTACGTATTTTATATATATATTTTAACGTGTTTAATATGCCATTTTAGTTAAATTGATCAAGGTAGCTAGCTTGCTTAATTGGTAACGTTACATTAATTTATTAAGATTTAATCTAAAAAGTACGTAGCAAATTCATACAGGTTCATTTTTGGTACACGCAATTATTTGCAAGTTGTATATTTAAGAAGTTTCTACCCCTGATATTAGTCTAAGATTGACAAATGGGCAAAAAAATATGTAATATACTTGATGAAAAATTATGATTTAAAAATTTTGATTACCTAATTCAGTAAATATGAACAAAAGTCACAATCTGCAGTTCACAAGCCTGCAGATACATGTACTTTAAAATGTTTAACCACTGAGCTACATTGATGCACCAGACAGGCTTGAATGCTGAATCTGAGCCATTACTAAGGTTTCAGATGCTGGATGAGGTTAAGATTTGTAGAGCAGGTGTAAGTCTTTGGTGCAGGTGCCCTTTGATAGCCATTTCTAAGTTACTACTGGTTCTAACTTCACCAAACTTGTATGGATGGTGTGTCTTATACATGTAATACTGATGCATCTGACAGGCTTGAATGCTGAATCTGAGCCTTAGTTTTGGATGCTGGAGGAGATTAATTTTTAATAGCTGGTTAAAGTTTTTGGATCAGGTGCCCTCTGATGATTTTATCTTAGTTATTACTGCTCCTAACTTCACCAAACTTAAATCATATGGATGATGGGTCTTATGATATGATGCACCTGACAGCCTTAAATGCTGAATCTGAGCCATATATATAGGTTTCAGATGCAGGATGAGGTTTAGTTTTTGGAACAGATCACATGTTTTATAGATAATAGCTTGCATAGTTGATTTAACTATTAATATAAATGTATCGCAGAGGAAGCAGCCTTATCTCTATTATCAAGGATGCTGACAAAATATATCTTTGTAATTTATTATTACTGGTCCTAACTTCACCAAAATTGTATCGATGATGTGTCTTATGATGCTGATTCACCTGACAGGTTTGAATGCTGAATCTGAGCCATAGGTTTTAGATGTGAGATGAAGTTTAGTTTTTGGAACAGGTCACATGTTTTAGTTATAGATACATGTTATAGCTTGCATAGTTGATTTAGCTATAATATAAATGAATCACAGAGGTAACTTCAGAGCCTGATCTCCATTATCAAAGATGCTTAAAAAAGCTCCTACCTCACTCAAACTGTTTGATGGATGTGTTTTCTGTTAAATGATATAGCATGATTCCTATGATATAGTATTGTATGATATGATACACTATTGTTTTATATGATACAATATTATATTATTTATTATATTGTAAAAAGTAATATGATACAATATGATATTGTATCAAATGTTTGTACATTATGATATGATATTGTATCATGATATCGTTATGTATAGTATTGTATGATATGATACAATATTTATATAATAGTGTTGTGTTGTGCATGTACTATGCCTATTAAATAGTAGTCTGACAGGGTTTGTTACATAGTGCACGAGCCGGAGGCGAGTGCACTATGTATCAAACCCTGACTAGGGTACTATTTAGGCATAGTTACATGCACAACACAACACTATTGTTATTAATTATTATGCCAAGTGTTGTATATACTGACGTGCTTTGCTACAAGTAGCTGTGATGTTTGAGTGTTGTCCTGTCCCAAAAATAATCACCGGAAAAGCTAGCGTTTGTTCTTTCAAATTAATCAATTGATTTCAAATTCATCGATTATTTAATCAACAAGTTGTTGTACAATTAAAAAAAATCAACAAAGGATTATGTTCTTTTTAATTAAGAAACGAGAAACGTTTCACCTTACCGAGAAAACTCGAAATGTTTAGCAGACAAAATCTCATTGAATTTTGTTCTTGTACATTCTTTATCAAGCGTCATTCCAAAAAGCGTTTTTGTGATTCTCATGTTGAATTTCTTTCGAAATTGTTTAATCCATTTATTCAAAAGTTTATCAAAACTTATATAACTTATAAAATTATCGTCAATAATGAGATGTTTTTGGAAAGATTAATAATTTCAATTGCTTGATGTCAATCGTAAGTTTCTACGTTTTATATATATAAATACGGTCAGATGCATCATCTGATGCTGTAGCATAACAGTAACGCGTTGGGCTTCAAGATGCAATGCTTTTAGTGGCAAGAGTTCGAAACCCACTATTGTATCAGATATGATACAGTATTTTATAATTTGATATTGTATTATATAAATAGTGCCTGTTTGGGAGGGTAACAGTTGAAATTGACACCCCGGGAAAACCATTGTCAGCCGACGCGAAGCGGAGGTTGACAATGGTTTTTGAGGGGTGTCAATTTCAACTGTTATCCTCCCAAACAGGCACTATTTATTTTGTTATACTGAATGTCTTAGTTTTTAAGAAAATTTTACTGCTTGCATATAGGAATAACGTGAATTCTACAGCGAACCGTACGCGCATAATTTTCGCGCATGTAACAATTTTTAATGTTACCCGTTGCTAAGTGCGTTGCTAACGCTGAGGGTAATTGAAAATATTATGAACTGCGTCTTAACCAATCAGATTTCAGTATTTAACATGAAAGTATAACAATATATAATGAATTACTATGTCACATGATATGATATCATATGATATCATACAATATTGTATCAAATTATACATAAAGCTAGTATTGTGTATCAAATATGATACAATTACATACATGTACAATATAATACCATTCTATATTCTTTCTTTTATATTGTTCTTAATTTGATTCTAGAACTGATATTTTGTATACTGGTAAAAACTTGTATCAGAAAATTTTTTTAGTCGGTTAATATTTCAAAATAAACCTTGTATCTAGTTGTATTTTCAAATATATACCGTTGATTCCTTATTAGTGCAAACCCCTCTTATTTTATGCAAGTACTTACATGTAATTCCATGATATTGCAGTTGTGTATTTAATAGCTAGTGCAAAATAACTTCTATCCTAATTTCTTATAGTTCAAAACTCTCAGAAAATAATAGTGAGGTTTTAAAATCCGCTTTGGGTGCTTCTCGTGTCATTTTATGCGAATATCAATTCCTTGTGTTTAATTACATGTAGGAATCTACAGTAAATTGATTAAAAAGATAACATCTGTCAGGTTTCCTACTTTGTGTTAGTTTCCGAATCCCTGAATTTATAATCTCACCATCTACAATTCTGCTGTTTGGGATACAACTACATGTATGTATACATACATCGATCTTACATGTATTTACATATAAGTACATGTAAGAAAATGTGTCAATTATACTCAATGTTTAGCCAATCTCAAAATTACACTGAAAACCTGAGTTCAGTTGCATGTACAAATGTTAAATACTCTTCTTCTTTTTTTACCCCTACACGGCCTTTTATTTGTACATTGACTAAAACTAGAATTTTATTTTTTAATAGTTACATGTATTTGTTACTAGTTATTGTTTTAAAGTTGATGTAAAAATACTATGTTTAAATGTTTGTAATATTTCTTTTTAGGAAATCTCAAGAAAAGAGTTGGACATAATACCAAAGATATGAATGGAATACAAATGGAAAAGAATCACCATGGCCCATACTAGATGCAACTTGAAGTTGAACACTTTCGTGCAATTTATAATAACTGCATGCTTGATAAATTGGAATGATAAGTTTTCAGTCCATACATATAACTTAATTTAATTTTGGGAAATTTTATCAAAGCTGAATTTAAAATTGCATGTAAATGTTTATTTTTGTATGTAGTCAGTACATATTATATTGTGGAATCATCGTGGTTGTGGGGGACCAATGTTCATGGCTTTCGTGAGTAACTGGCTTGCACACAAATTTACATCCCCTTGAATGTATACACAAGCAAATATTTAGTATTTATTGATAAAATAGAACTTGCTACTGAAGAAATTACCTCCCCATGAACTAGGAACAGTTTGGTAACAAACGGACATTGACCCCCACAAAAATGATTCCACAGTACTACATGTACATAGAAATTATCATAATTAATTTAGCTTCTAAAAATGAACATGTCTGAAATATATTTATTTGAAATCATTTAAATTTTGTTTAAGAATGAATTTGTTACAGAGAATAAAAGCATGTAATCTAATAACAAGGTTCATTTTCATTGTATATTGGGCCACTTTTTTATTAGTTGTTTTTCAAGAACGACTGACCAAAATTAAAAAAAATACTACAATGTGTATAAATTTGTATCAAAATGTGTCTTTAATGTTTATGTTTTTTGATCTACAGACCAATTAAAAAAAAAAAGGTCTTGAAAAACAACTAATAAAAAATAGCCTTAAGGGGTTGGATTGTGGGAGAACATTTAAGAGGGTTCGATGGTCATGGCCATTTTTGGACTCTATTAATCTTCTTTAGAAGGAGCTCTATAGTTTCAATCAGACCCAACCTAACACCGGGTTAACTTTTGGGGTTTACTCTGGGTTTTCTTTTTGAAAACTTGGGTCCACTCTGGGGTTACTTTGGGTTTACTTGGAAATTGCTTTTGAGGTCAACTACGCACTGAAGTGTGAAGCAGACCTGTCTTTTATCTTACTATCCTACTGTCTGTTATTCCTGCCCTATGTATATTTCAAATACACATTTAGCGTCTGCTTTCAGAGGTATACCTCTGACCGGGTTTACTCTCTGGGTTTCCTTGGGTTTACTCTGGGTCCACTCTAGTAAACCCAAGGTTTAGTTGGGGTTTACTTTCTGTTAGGTTGGGTCTGATCGGTACTGTATAAACAATGTAAAGTCATCATGGCTTCTGTCTAATATAATTATATCCAACTTTTAAGGTACATGTATATGCGATTGGTAATTTGCTGACTATTAAGCCTTCTTAATTAGGTCTTTCCACCTTTCAGGTGAAAGACCTCTTGTTTTCTTTATGTTTTTTAGGTCTTTCCACCTTTCAGGTGAAAGACCTTTTGTTTTCTTTATGTTTTTTATTAGGTCTTTCCACCTTTCAGGTGAAAGACCTTTTGTTTTTCTTATGTTTTTTATTATTATTCTTATTTTTTATCTTCTCTTTTTTTCCAGGGACAGCTTTTTTGTTTTAAGAGATATTAAAGCATTTTTTTCTTTATGTGACTGGCCATTAAAAGTTATGATACCAAATGACCCTTTGGTTGATCACTCCCAGAACTTACAAAGTTTTTGCCCTTTGTGTACGAAGTGATTGTTATCGCTACTCCTCTGAAACCATAAGAGATAGAGACTTGAAACTTTTAATAACGTCTGTAAGTCACTTAGGCGCTCTTTCAATCTATTCATACCGAAAGGTTCCGAGACCCCCTTCTATCAGTTATTGCCCCTGAAAGTATTTCAATTTCCATAAAATCACTTCCAATTTTTTTACTATTTGTCACAAAGACTTCGGACCACTTGGGATGGAAGCGTCTTCCATGGCCGATCAAAATGACGTAAAGGTCAAAGGTCAAGGTCATCTGAAAACCTGTGTATTCATGAGTTTTCGTATCTCTTTTGTTTAGGGTGATATAGAGAAATTTGATCAAGGATGTAGTAGGACGTCTTAAGACATTTCAAAATGTAGCCCTTCAGCTCCCGTCTTGTAATAGTTAGTGAGTAATTGCCCCTTTTGTTCGAAATGCTTGTTATCGCTACTCCTCTGAAACCAAAACAGGTAGAGACTTGAAACGTTTACCAATGTCTTCATTACACTTAGAAGTTTCTTCAATCTATTGATCCCAAAAGGGTCCAACGTCCCTTTCTGGCAGTAATTCCCCTTTCAATTTCATTGATTTCACAAACACATTAGAAATAAACACACACCCCCCCCCCTTTTTTTTTATGAGTGACCTTGACCTTTGACCTTGACCTTTGACCTTGACCTTTGACCTTGACCTTTGACCTCTTAGGACTGGTGTGTTATAAGTATCTGCAACATCTATCATATCAGATTCATTTATATGTACGAATAGCTCTTTCAAACACAAATTCACCCTCCCCCCCCTTTTATTTTTAGGTTTGACCTTGACCTTTGACCTTGACCTTGACCTTAAAGGACTGATGCGTTACAAGTATATTTAACATATACATTTCAGATTCATTTATATGTGCAATAAGCTCTTTAAAACAACCAACCCACACCCCCCCCCTTATTTTTAGGTTTGACCTTGACCTTTGACCTGACCTTGACCTTTGACCTCTTAGAACTTATGAGTAATAAGTGTATGCAACATATATATCGGATTCAGTTTTATGAACAATTTGTCCCCCCCCCCCCTTCTTTTATACAAGGATTTAATTCTTATATGATCATGACCCTCGATATTTGAACTTGAAATTTAATATTCCTTTTTAAAATTAAACCTAAAAAAGCGTTACAACCGTTTGTCAGAATTTTTTAAAAAGGTGAAAAACTGCCTGCCATTTGACTCCAGACCGCGTTTTAGACTACGCCTCCAAATAAAAATTCCAGCTCCAGTAAAACTCTGTAGAACTCGGCGAAAATCCATGGGACTGTTCCCCACACCTGAATCTAATTGCCTGCCAAATTTCAAACGAAATGAACCCTATTGAAGAAAGTTATCCACCTCAGCGGCATCGAACCATCGTCCCGAGAAACGAAATTTCAACGCTTCGATATTTGTATCTAATAAATTCATGCTCAAATTTCACTGAAAATCTTTGTTTACATTTCTATCGGCAACCTGTGACGACTTGTGTTGAAGTGCAACGAAAGATAACTCTTCCTTCCCAGACCCCGATTTTAGATGAATTAAATTTACATTTTCTTTCAGTTTGTTTATTTCCCGACTTGGCTGAAATACATGACTGGTCTTAATTCAGTTCCGATTTTCCGTACTTGTAATCCACGAATGCATGACATTTAATAGATTTCTAAGCACGTGCATTTCAAATCACAAGGAGAATTCGCATCAGCTGAGTTCCAACAAATGTTCCCACACCTTCAAATACCCGCTGGCGACCAGAGTTTGACCTGGCCTGTTGATTTCTTAGTCAACGCTATCCGGCCACATTGTTTACAAGCGGCACTGATTTTTATTAATAAACTGGTGAACAAATACTGCCCTCCCATCCAATCGCTAAGCCCCTATCTATTCTCTAAATGTTCCTCAGCGTTGGGTATCAATTTTAGATGGACAGAAGAACGCTTCATCTCTTCTTTCTATCATCATCCAAATTCACTACACAACTCAACAAATTTTACCTTCCATCAGATAGCAAGCGAAATAGCGTAGTGGCAACACTCTCGCCTAGGAATCTAAGGGTACTCGGATCGATACCACTGTGCGGAACCGATTTTTTTTTTTTCATTTTTTTTTTTCGTAAATTGATTTTTCTCTAATTTCTCAATAATTATCAACATTTTCGGGAATTTTTTTTAATCATTATGGAAGGTGGAAAGGCCTCTAATTGTTCCGTGAACAATTAGTCTACTAGTGTAGAAACTAGCCTTACTTTTATTAGGTCTTTCCACCTTTCAGGTGAAAGACCTTTTGTTTTTCTTATGTTTTTTATTATTATTCTTATTTTTTATCTTCTCTTTTTTTCCAGGGACAGCTTTTTTGTTTTAAGAGATATTAAAGCATTTTTTTCTTTATGTGACTGGCCATTAAAAGTTATGATACCAAATGACCCTTTGGTTGATCACTCCCAGAACTTACAAAGTTTTTGCCCTTTGTGTACGAAGTGATTGTTATCGCTACTCCTCTGAAACCATAAGAGATAGAGACTTGAAACTTTTAATAACGTCTGTAAGTCACTTAGGCGCTCTTTCAATCTATTCATACCGAAAGGTTCCGAGACCCCCTTCTATCAGTTATTGCCCCTGAAAGTATTTCAATTTCCATAAAATCACTTCCAATTTTTTTACTATTTGTCACAAAGACTTCGGACCACTTGGGATGGAAGCGTCTTCCATGGCCGATCAAAATGACGTAAAGGTCAAAGGTCAAGGTCATCTGAAAACCTGTGTATTCATGAGTTTTCGTATCTCTTTTGTTTAGGGTGATATAGAGAAATTTGATCAAGGATGTAGTAGGACGTCTTAAGACATTTCAAAATGTAGCCCTTCAGCTCCCGTCTTGTAATAGTTAGTGAGTAATTGCCCCTTTTGTTCGAAATGCTTGTTATCGCTACTCCTCTGAAACCAAAACAGGTAGAGACTTGAAACGTTTACCAATGTCTTCATTACACTTAGAAGTTTCTTCAATCTATTGATCCCAAAAGGGTCCAACGTCCCTTTCTGGCAGTAATTCCCCTTTCAATTTCATTGATTTCACAAACACATTAGAAATAAACACACACCACCCCCCCCCCCCCCCTTTTTTTTATGAGTGACCTTGACCTTTGACCTTGACCTTTGACCTTGACCTTTGACCTCTTAGGACTGGTGTGTTATAAGTATCTGCAACATCTATCATATCAGATTCATTTATATGTACGAATAGCTCTTTCAAACACAAATTCACCCTCCCCCCCCCCTTTTATTTTTAGGTTTGACCTTGACCTTTGACCTTGACCTTGACCTTAAAGGACTGATGCGTTACAAGTATATTTAACATATACATTTCAGATTCATTTATATGTGCAATAAGCTCTTTAAAACAACCAACCCACACCCCCCCCCCTTATTTTTAGGTTTGACCTTGACCTTTGACCTGACCTTGACCTTTGACCTCTTAGAACTTATGAGTAATAAGTGTATGCAACATATATATCGGATTCAGTTTTATGAACAATTTGTCCCCCCCCCCCCTTCTTTTATACAAGGATTTAATTCTTATATGAACATGACCCTCGATATTTGAACTTGAAATTTAATATTCCTTTTTAAAATTAAACCTAAAAAAGCGTTACAACCGTTTGTCAGAATTTTTTAAAAAGGTGAAAAACTGCCTGCCATTTGACTCCAGACCGCGTTTTAGACTACGCCTCCAAATAAAAATTCCAGCTCCAGTAAAACTCTGTAGAACTCGGCGAAAATCCATGGGACTGTTCCCCACACCTGAATCTAATTGCCTGCCAAATTTCAAACGAAATGAACCCTATTGAAGAAAGTTATCCACCTCAGCGGCATCGAACCATCGTCCCGAGAAACGAAATTTCAACGCTTCGATATTTGTATCTAATAAATTCATGCTCAAATTTCACTGAAAATCTTTGTTTACATTTCTATCGGCAACCTGTGACGACTTGTGTTGAAGTGCAACGAAAGATAACTCTTCCTTCCCAGACCCCGATTTTAGATGAATTAAATTTACATTTTCTTTCAGTTTGTTTATTTCCCGACTTGGCTGAAATACATGACTGGTCTTAATTCAGTTCCGATTTTCCGTACTTGTAATCCACGAATGCATGACATTTAATAGATTTCTAAGCACGTGCATTTCAAATCACAAGGAGAATTCGCATCAGCTGAGTTCCAACAAATGTTCCCACACCTTCAAATACCCGCTGGCGACCAGAGTTTGACCTGGCCTGTTGATTTCTTAGTCAACGCTATCCGGCCACATTGTTTACAAGCGGCACTGATTTTTATTAATAAACTGGTGAACAAATACTGCCCTCCCATCCAATCGCTAAGCCCCTATCTATTCTAAAGGTTCCTCAGCGTTGGGTATCAATTTTAGATGGACAGAAGAACGCTTCATCTCTTCTTTCTATCATCATCCAAATTCACTACACAACTCAACAAATTTTACCTTCCATCAGATAGCAAGCGAAATAGCGTAGTGGCAACACTCTCGCCTAGGAATCTAAGGGTACTCGGATCGATACCACTGTGCGGAACCGATTTTTTTTTTTCATTTTTTTTTTCGTAAATTGATTTTTCTCTAATTTCTCAATAATTATCAACATTTTCGGGAATTTTTTTTAATCATTATGGAAGGTGGAAAGGCCTCTAATTGTTCCGTGAACAATTAGTCTACTAGTGTAGAAACTAGCCTTACTTTTATTAGGTCTTTCCACCTTTCAGGTGAAAGACCTTTTGTTTTTCTTATGTTTTTTATTATTATTCTTATTTTTTATCTTCTCTTTTTTTCCAGGGACAGCTTTTTTGTTTTAAGAGATATTAAAGCATTTTTTTCTTTATGTGACTGGCCATTAAAAGTTATGATACCAAATGACCCTTTGGTTGATCACTCCCAGAACTTACAAAGTTTTTGCCCTTTGTGTACGAAGTGATTGTTATCGCTACTCCTCTGAAACCATAAGAGATAGAGACTTGAAACTTTTAATAACGTCTGTAAGTCACTTAGGCGCTCTTTCAATCTATTCATACCGAAAGGTTCCGAGACCCCCTTCTATCAGTTATTGCCCCTGAAAGTATTTCAATTTCCATAAAATCACTTCCAATTTTTTTACTATTTGTCACAAAGACTTCGGACCACTTGGGATGGAAGCGTCTTCCATGGCCGATCAAAATGACGTAAAGGTCAAAGGTCAAGGTCATCTGAAAACCTGTGTATTCATGAGTTTTCGTATCTCTTTTGTTTAGGGTGATATAGAGAAATTTGATCAAGGATGTAGTAGGACGTCTTAAGACATTTCAAAATGTAGCCCTTCAGCTCCCGTCTTGTAATAGTTAGTGAGTAATTGCCCCTTTTGTTCGAAATGCTTGTTATCGCTACTCCTCTGAAACCAAAACAGGTAGAGACTTGAAACGTTTACCAATGTCTTCATTACACTTAGAAGTTTCTTCAATCTATTGATCCCAAAAGGGTCCAACGTCCCTTTCTGGCAGTAATTCCCCTTTCAATTTCATTGATTTCACAAACACATTAGAAATAAACACACACCACCCCCCCCCCTTTTTTTTATGAGTGACCTTGACCTTTGACCTTGACCTTGACCTTTGACCTCTTAGGACTGGTGTGTTATAAGTATCTGCAACATCTATCATATCAGATTCATTTATATGTACGAATAGCTCTTTCAAACACAAATTCACCCTCCCCCCCCCCTTTTATTTTTAGGTTTGACCTTGACCTTTGACCTTGACCTTGACCTTAAAGGACTGATGCGTTACAAGTATATTTAACATATACATTTCAGATTCATTTATATGTGCAATAAGCTCTTTAAAACAACCAACCCACACCCCCCCCCCTTATTTTTAGGTTTGACCTTGACCTTTGACCTTTGACCTGACCTTGACCTTTGACCTCTTAGAACTTATGAGTAATAAGTGTATGCAACATATATATCGGATTCAGTTTTATGAACAATTTGTCCCCCCCCCCTTCTTTTATACAAGGATTTAATTCTTATATGAACATGACCCTCGATATTTGAACTTGAAATTTAATATTCCTTTTTAAAATTAAACCTAAAAAAGCGTTACAACCGTTTGTCAGAATTTTTTAAAAAGGTGAAAAACTGCCTGCCATTTGACTCCAGACCGCGTTTTAGACTACGCCTCCAAATAAAAATTCCAGCTCCAGTAAAACTCTGTAGAACTCGGCGAAAATCCATGGGACTGTTCCCCACACCTGAATCTAATTGCCTGCCAAATTTCAAACGAAATGAACCCTATTGAAGAAAGTTATCCACCTCAGCGGCATCGAACCATCGTCCCGAGAAACGAAATTTCAACGCTTCGATATTTGTATCTAATAAATTCATGCTCAAATTTCACTGAAAATCTTTGTTTACATTTCTATCGGCAACCTGTGACGACTTGTGTTGAAGTGCAACGAAAGATAACTCTTCCTTCCCAGACCCCGATTTTAGATGAATTAAATTTACATTTTCTTTCAGTTTGTTTATTTCCCGACTTGGCTGAAATACATGACTGGTCTTAATTCAGTTCCGATTTTCCGTACTTGTAATCCACGAATGCATGACATTTAATAGATTTCTAAGCACGTGCATTTCAAATCACAAGGAGAATTCGCATCAGCTGAGTTCCAACAAATGTTCCCACACCTTCAAATACCCGCTGGCGACCAGAGTTTGACCTGGCCTGTTGATTTCTTAGTCAACGCTATCCGGCCACATTGTTTACAAGCGGCACTGATTTTTATTAATAAACTGGTGAACAAATACTGCCCTCCCATCCAATCGCTAAGCCCCTATCTATTCTAAAGGTTCCTCAGCGTTGGGTATCAATTTTAGATGGACAGAAGAACGCTTCATCTCTTCTTTCTATCATCATCCAAATTCACTACACAACTCAACAAATTTTACCTTCCATCAGATAGCAAGCGAAATAGCGTAGTGGCAACACTCTCGCCTAGGAATCTAAGGGTACTCGGATCGATACCACTGTGCGGAACCGATTTTTTTTTTTTCATTTTTTTTTTCGTAAATTGATTTTTCTCTAATTTCTCAATAATTATCAACATTTTCGGGAATTTTTTTTAATCATTATGGAAGGTGGAAAGGCCTCTAATTGTTCCGTGAACAATTAGTCTACTAGTGTAGAAACTAGCCTTACTTTTATTAGGTCTTTCCACCTTTCAGGTGAAAGACCTTTTGTTTTTCTTATGTTTTTTATTATTATTCTTATTTTTTATCTTCTCTTTTTTTCCAGGGACAGCTTTTTTGTTTTAAGAGATATTAAAGCATTTTTTTCTTTATGTGACTGGCCATTAAAAGTTATGATACCAAATGACCCTTTGGTTGATCACTCCCAGAACTTACAAAGTTTTTGCCCTTTGTGTACGAAGTGATTGTTATCGCTACTCCTCTGAAACCATAAGAGATAGAGACTTGAAACTTTTAATAACGTCTGTAAGTCACTTAGGCGCTCTTTCAATCTATTCATACCGAAAGGTTCCGAGACCCCCTTCTATCAGTTATTGCCCCTGAAAGTATTTCAATTTCCATAAAATCACTTCCAATTTTTTTACTATTTGTCACAAAGACTTCGGACCACTTGGGATGGAAGCGTCTTCCATGGCCGATCAAAATGACGTAAAGGTCAAAGGTCAAGGTCATCTGAAAACCTGTGTATTCATGAGTTTTCGTATCTCTTTTGTTTAGGGTGATATAGAGAAATTTGATCAAGGATGTAGTAGGACGTCTTAAGACATTTCAAAATGTAGCCCTTCAGCTCCCGTCTTGTAATAGTTAGTGAGTAATTGCCCCTTTTGTTCGAAATGCTTGTTATCGCTACTCCTCTGAAACCAAAACAGGTAGAGACTTGAAACGTTTACCAATGTCTTCATTACACTTAGAAGTTTCTTCAATCTATTGATCCCAAAAGGGTCCAACGTCCCTTTCTGGCAGTAATTCCCCTTTCAATTTCATTGATTTCACAAACACATTAGAAATAAACACACACCACCCCCCCCCCTTTTTTTTATGAGTGACCTTGACCTTTGACCTTGACCTTTGACCTTGACCTTTGACCTCTTAGGACTGGTGTGTTATAAGTATCTGCAACATCTATCATATCAGATTCATTTATATGTACGAATAGCTCTTTCAAACACAAATTCACCCTCCCCCCCCCCTTTTATTTTTAGGTTTGACCTTGACCTTTGACCTTGACCTTGACCTTAAAGGACTGATGCGTTACAAGTATATTTAACATATACATTTCAGATTCATTTATATGTGCAATAAGCTCTTTAAAACAACCAACCCACACCCCCCCCCCCCCTTATTTTTAGGTTTGACCTTGACCTTTGACTTGACCTTGACCTTTGACCTCTTAGAACTTATGAGTAATAAGTGTATGCAACATATATATCGGATTCAGTTTTATGAACAATTTGTCCCCCCCCCCCTTCTTTTATACAAGGATTTAATTCTTATATGAACATGACCCTCGATATTTGAACTTGAAATTTAATATTCCTTTTTAAAATTAAACCTAAAAAAGCGTTACAACCGTTTGTCAGAATTTTTTAAAAAGGTGAAAAACTGCCTGCCATTTGACTCCAGACCGCGTTTTAGACTACGCCTCCAAATAAAAATTCCAGCTCCAGTAAAACTCTGTAGAACTCGGCGAAAATCCATGGGACTGTTCCCCACACCTGAATCTAATTGCCTGCCAAATTTCAAACGAAATGAACCCTATTGAAGAAAGTTATCCACCTCAGCGGCATCGAACCATCGTCCCGAGAAACGAAATTTCAACGCTTCGATATTTGTATCTAATAAATTCATGCTCAAATTTCACTGAAAATCTTTGTTTACATTTCTATCGGCAACCTGTGACGACTTGTGTTGAAGTGCAACGAAAGATAACTCTTCCTTCCCAGACCCCGATTTTAGATGAATTAAATTTACATTTTCTTTCAGTTTGTTTATTTCCCGACTTGGCTGAAATACATGACTGGTCTTAATTCAGTTCCGATTTTCCGTACTTGTAATCCACGAATGCATGACATTTAATAGATTTCTAAGCACGTGCATTTCAAATCACAAGGAGAATTCGCATCAGCTGAGTTCCAACAAATGTTCCCACACCTTCAAATACCCGCTGGCGACCAGAGTTTGACCTGGCCTGTTGATTTCTTAGTCAACGCTATCCGGCCACATTGTTTACAAGCGGCACTGATTTTTATTAATAAACTGGTGAACAAATACTGCCCTCCCATCCAATCGCTAAGCCCCTATCTATTCTAAAGGTTCCTCAGCGTTGGGTATCAATTTTAGATGGACAGAAGAACGCTTCATCTCTTCTTTCTATCATCATCCAAATTCACTACACAACTCAACAAATTTTACCTTCCATCAGATAGCAAGCGAAATAGCGTAGTGGCAACACTCTCGCCTAGGAATCTAAGGGTACTCGGATCGATACCACTGTGCGGAACCGATTTTTTTTTTTCATTTTTTTTTTCGTAAATTGATTTTTCTCTAATTTCTCAATAATTATCAACATTTTCGGGAATTTTTTTTAATCATTATGGAAGGTGGAAAGGCCTCTAATTGTTCCGTGAACAATTAGTCTACTAGTGTAGAAACTAGCCTTACTTTTATTAGGTCTTTCCACCTTTCAGGTGAAAGACCTTTTGTTTTTCTTATGTTTTTTATTATTATTCTTATTTTTTATCTTCTCTTTTTTTCCAGGGACAGCTTTTTTGTTTTAAGAGATATTAAAGCATTTTTTTCTTTATGTGACTGGCCATTAAAAGTTATGATACCAAATGACCCTTTGGTTGATCACTCCCAGAACTTACAAAGTTTTTGCCCTTTGTGTACGAAGTGATTGTTATCGCTACTCCTCTGAAACCATAAGAGATAGAGACTTGAAACTTTTAATAACGTCTGTAAGTCACTTAGGCGCTCTTTCAATCTATTCATACCGAAAGGTTCCGAGACCCCCTTCTATCAGTTATTGCCCCTGAAAGTATTTCAATTTCCATAAAATCACTTCCAATTTTTTTACTATTTGTCACAAAGACTTCGGACCACTTGGGATGGAAGCGTCTTCCATGGCCGATCAAAATGACGTAAAGGTCAAAGGTCAAGGTCATCTGAAAACCTGTGTATTCATGAGTTTTCGTATCTCTTTTGTTTAGGGTGATATAGAGAAATTTGATCAAGGATGTAGTAGGACGTCTTAAGACATTTCAAAATGTAGCCCTTCAGCTCCCGTCTTGTAATAGTTAGTGAGTAATTGCCCCTTTTGTTCGAAATGCTTGTTATCGCTACTCCTCTGAAACCAAAACAGGTAGAGACTTGAAACGTTTACCAATGTCTTCATTACACTTAGAAGTTTCTTCAATCTATTGATCCCAAAAGGGTCCAACGTCCCTTTCTGGCAGTAATTCCCCTTTCAATTTCATTGATTTCACAAACACATTAGAAATAAACACACACCACCCCCCCCCCCCTTTTTTTTATGAGTGACCTTGACCTTTGACCTTGACCTTTGACCTTGACCTTTGACCTCTTAGGACTGGTGTGTTATAAGTATCTGCAACATCTATCATATCAGATTCATTTATATGTACGAATAGCTCTTTCAAACACAAATTCACCCTCCCCCCCCCCTTTTATTTTTAGGTTTGACCTTGACCTTTGACCTTGACCTTGACCTTAAAGGACTGATGCGTTACAAGTATATTTAACATATACATTTCAGATTCATTTATATGTGCAATAAGCTCTTTAAAACAACCAACCCACACCCCCCCCCCCCTTATTTTTAGGTTTGACCTTGACCTTTGACCTGACCTTGACCTTTGACCTCTTAGAACTTATGAGTAATAAGTGTATGCAACATATATATCGGATTCAGTTTTATGAACAATTTGTCCCCCCCCCCCCTTCTTTTATACAAGGATTTAATTCTTATATGAACATGACCCTCGATATTTGAACTTGAAATTTAATATTCCTTTTTAAAATTAAACCTAAAAAAGCGTTACAACCGTTTGTCAGAATTTTTTAAAAAGGTGAAAAACTGCCTGCCATTTGACTCCAGACCGCGTTTTAGACTACGCCTCCAAATAAAAATTCCAGCTCCAGTAAAACTCTGTAGAACTCGGCGAAAATCCATGGGACTGTTCCCCACACCTGAATCTAATTGCCTGCCAAATTTCAAACGAAATGAACCCTATTGAAGAAAGTTATCCACCTCAGCGGCATCGAACCATCGTCCCGAGAAACGAAATTTCAACGCTTCGATATTTGTATCTAATAAATTCATGCTCAAATTTCACTGAAAATCTTTGTTTACATTTCTATCGGCAACCTGTGACGACTTGTGTTGAAGTGCAACGAAAGATAACTCTTCCTTCCCAGACCCCGATTTTAGATGAATTAAATTTACATTTTCTTTCAGTTTGTTTATTTCCCGACTTGGCTGAAATACATGACTGGTCTTAATTCAGTTCCGATTTTCCGTACTTGTAATCCACGAATGCATGACATTTAATAGATTTCTAAGCACGTGCATTTCAAATCACAAGGAGAATTCGCATCAGCTGAGTTCCAACAAATGTTCCCACACCTTCAAATACCCGCTGGCGACCAGAGTTTGACCTGGCCTGTTGATTTCTTAGTCAACGCTATCCGGCCACATTGTTTACAAGCGGCACTGATTTTTATTAATAAACTGGTGAACAAATACTGCCCTCCCATCCAATCGCTAAGCCCCTATCTATTCTAAAGGTTCCTCAGCGTTGGGTATCAATTTTAGATGGACAGAAGAACGCTTCATCTCTTCTTTCTATCATCATCCAAATTCACTACACAACTCAACAAATTTTACCTTCCATCAGATAGCAAGCGAAATAGCGTAGTGGCAACACTCTCGCCTAGGAATCTAAGGGTACTCGGATCGATACCACTGTGCGGAACCGATTTTTTTTTTTCATTTTTTTTTTCGTAAATTGATTTTTCTCTAATTTCTCAATAATTATCAACATTTTCGGGAATTTTTTTTAATCATTATGGAAGGTGGAAAGGCCTCTAATTGTTCCGTGAACAATTAGTCTACTAGTGTAGAAACTAGCCTTACTTTTATTAGGTCTTTCCACCTTTCAGGTGAAAGACCTTTTGTTTTTCTTATGTTTTTTATTATTATTCTTATTTTTTATCTTCTCTTTTTTTCCAGGGACAGCTTTTTTGTTTTAAGAGATATTAAAGCATTTTTTTCTTTATGTGACTGGCCATTAAAAGTTATGATACCAAATGACCCTTTGGTTGATCACTCCCAGAACTTACAAAGTTTTTGCCCTTTGTGTACGAAGTGATTGTTATCGCTACTCCTCTGAAACCATAAGAGATAGAGACTTGAAACTTTTAATAACGTCTGTAAGTCACTTAGGCGCTCTTTCAATCTATTCATACCGAAAGGTTCCGAGACCCCCTTCTATCAGTTATTGCCCCTGAAAGTATTTCAATTTCCATAAAATCACTTCCAATTTTTTTACTATTTGTCACAAAGACTTCGGACCACTTGGGATGGAAGCGTCTTCCATGGCCGATCAAAATGACGTAAAGGTCAAAGGTCAAGGTCATCTGAAAACCTGTGTATTCATGAGTTTTCGTATCTCTTTTGTTTAGGGTGATATAGAGAAATTTGATCAAGGATGTAGTAGGACGTCTTAAGACATTTCAAAATGTAGCCCTTCAGCTCCCGTCTTGTAATAGTTAGTGAGTAATTGCCCCTTTTGTTCGAAATGCTTGTTATCGCTACTCCTCTGAAACCAAAACAGGTAGAGACTTGAAACGTTTACCAATGTCTTCATTACACTTAGAAGTTTCTTCAATCTATTGATCCCAAAAGGGTCCAACGTCCCTTTCTGGCAGTAATTCCCCTTTCAATTTCATTGATTTCACAAACACATTAGAAATAAACACACACCACCCCCCCCCCCCCTTTTTTTTATGAGTGACCTTGACCTTTGACCTTGACCTTTGACCTTGACCTTTGACCTCTTAGGACTGGTGTGTTATAAGTATCTGCAACATCTATCATATCAGATTCATTTATATGTACGAATAGCTCTTTCAAACACAAATTCACCCTCCCCCCCCCCCTTTTATTTTTAGGTTTGACCTTGACCTTTGACCTTGACCTTGACCTTAAAGGACTGATGCGTTACAAGTATATTTAACATATACATTTCAGATTCATTTATATGTGCAATAAGCTCTTTAAAACAACCAACCCACACCCCCCCCCCCCCCTTATTTTTAGGTTTGACCTTGACCTTTGACCTGACCTTGACCTTTGACCTCTTAGAACTTATGAGTAATAAGTGTATGCAACATATATATCGGATTCAGTTTTATGAACAATTTGTCCCCCCCCCCCCCTTCTTTTATACAAGGATTTAATTCTTATATGAACATGACCCTCGATATTTGAACTTGAAATTTAATATTCCTTTTTAAAATTAAACCTAAAAAAGCGTTACAACCGTTTGTCAGAATTTTTTAAAAAGGTGAAAAACTGCCTGCCATTTGACTCCAGACCGCGTTTTAGACTACGCCTCCAAATAAAAATTCCAGCTCCAGTAAAACTCTGTAGAACTCGGCGAAAATCCATGGGACTGTTCCCCACACCTGAATCTAATTGCCTGCCAAATTTCAAACGAAATGAACCCTATTGAAGAAAGTTATCCACCTCAGCGGCATCGAACCATCGTCCCGAGAAACGAAATTTCAACGCTTCGATATTTGTATCTAATAAATTCATGCTCAAATTTCACTGAAAATCTTTGTTTACATTTCTATCGGCAACCTGTGACGACTTGTGTTGAAGTGCAACGAAAGATAACTCTTCCTTCCCAGACCCCGATTTTAGATGAATTAAATTTACATTTTCTTTCAGTTTGTTTATTTCCCGACTTGGCTGAAATACATGACTGGTCTTAATTCAGTTCCGATTTTCCGTACTTGTAATCCACGAATGCATGACATTTAATAGATTTCTAAGCACGTGCATTTCAAATCACAAGGAGAATTCGCATCAGCTGAGTTCCAACAAATGTTCCCACACCTTCAAATACCCGCTGGCGACCAGAGTTTGACCTGGCCTGTTGATTTCTTAGTCAACGCTATCCGGCCACATTGTTTACAAGCGGCACTGATTTTTATTAATAAACTGGTGAACAAATACTGCCCTCCCATCCAATCGCTAAGCCCCTATCTATTCTAAAGGTTCCTCAGCGTTGGGTATCAATTTTAGATGGACAGAAGAACGCTTCATCTCTTCTTTCTATCATCATCCAAATTCACTACACAACTCAACAAATTTTACCTTCCATCAGATAGCAAGCGAAATAGCGTAGTGGCAACACTCTCGCCTAGGAATCTAAGGGTACTCGGATCGATACCACTGTGCGGAACCGATTTTTTTTTTTCATTTTTTTTTTCGTAAATTGATTTTTCTCTAATTTCTCAATAATTATCAACATTTTCGGGAATTTTTTTTAATCATTATGGAAGGTGGAAAGGCCTCTAATTGTTCCGTGAACAATTAGTCTACTAGTGTAGAAACTAGCCTTACTTTTATTAGGTCTTTCCACCTTTCAGGTGAAAGACCTTTTGTTTTTCTTATGTTTTTTATTATTATTCTTATTTTTTATCTTCTCTTTTTTTCCAGGGACAGCTTTTTTGTTTTAAGAGATATTAAAGCATTTTTTTCTTTATGTGACTGGCCATTAAAAGTTATGATACCAAATGACCCTTTGGTTGATCACTCCCAGAACTTACAAAGTTTTTGCCCTTTGTGTACGAAGTGATTGTTATCGCTACTCCTCTGAAACCATAAGAGATAGAGACTTGAAACTTTTAATAACGTCTGTAAGTCACTTAGGCGCTCTTTCAATCTATTCATACCGAAAGGTTCCGAGACCCCCTTCTATCAGTTATTGCCCCTGAAAGTATTTCAATTTCCATAAAATCACTTCCAATTTTTTTACTATTTGTCACAAAGACTTCGGACCACTTGGGATGGAAGCGTCTTCCATGGCCGATCAAAATGACGTAAAGGTCAAAGGTCAAGGTCATCTGAAAACCTGTGTATTCATGAGTTTTCGTATCTCTTTTGTTTAGGGTGATATAGAGAAATTTGATCAAGGATGTAGTAGGACGTCTTAAGACATTTCAAAATGTAGCCCTTCAGCTCCCGTCTTGTAATAGTTAGTGAGTAATTGCCCCTTTTGTTCGAAATGCTTGTTATCGCTACTCCTCTGAAACCAAAACAGGTAGAGACTTGAAACGTTTACCAATGTCTTCATTACACTTAGAAGTTTCTTCAATCTATTGATCCCAAAAGGGTCCAACGTCCCTTTCTGGCAGTAATTCCCCTTTCAATTTCATTGATTTCACAAACACATTAGAAATAAACACACACCACCCCCCCCCCCCCCCCTTTTTTTTATGAGTGACCTTGACCTTTGACCTTGACCTTGACCTTTGACCTCTTAGGACTGGTGTGTTATAAGTATCTGCAACATCTATCATATCAGATTCATTTATATGTACGAATAGCTCTTTCAAACACAAATTCACCCTCCCCCCCCCCCTTTTATTTTTAGGTTTGACCCTTGACCTTTGACCTTGACCTTGACCTTAAAGGACTGATGCGTTACAAGTATATTTAACATATACATTTCAGATTCATTTATATGTGCAATAAGCTCTTTAAAACAACCAACCCACACCCCCCCCCCCCTTATTTTTAGGTTTGACCTTGACCTTTGACCTGACCTTGACCTTTGACCTCTTAGAACTTATGAGTAATAAGTGTATGCAACATATATATCGGATTCAGTTTTATGAACAATTTGTCCCCCCCCCCCTTCTTTTATACAAGGATTTAATTCTTATATGAACATGACCCTCGATATTTGAACTTGAAATTTAATATTCCTTTTAAAATTAAACCTAAAAAAGCGTTACAACCGTTTGTCAGAATTTTTTAAAAAGGTGAAAAACTGCCTGCCATTTGACTCCAGACCGCGTTTTAGACTACGCCTCCAAATAAAAATTCCAGCTCCAGTAAAACTCTGTAGAACTCGGCGAAAATCCATGGGACTGTTCCCCACACCTGAATCTAATTGCCTGCCAAATTTCAAACGAAATGAACCCTATTGAAGAAAGTTATCCACCTCAGCGGCATCGAACCATCGTCCCGAGAAACGAAATTTCAACGCTTCGATATTTGTATCTAATAAATTCATGCTCAAATTTCACTGAAAATCTTTGTTTACATTTCTATCGGCAACCTGTGACGACTTGTGTTGAAGTGCAACGAAAGATAACTCTTCCTTCCCAGACCCCGATTTTAGATGAATTAAATTTACATTTTCTTTCAGTTTGTTTATTTCCCGACTTGGCTGAAATACATGACTGGTCTTAATTCAGTTCCGATTTTCCGTACTTGTAATCCACGAATGCATGACATTTAATAGATTTCTAAGCACGTGCATTTCAAATCACAAGGAGAATTCGCATCAGCTGAGTTCCAACAAATGTTCCCACACCTTCAAATACCCGCTGGCGACCAGAGTTTGACCTGGCCTGTTGATTTCTTAGTCAACGCTATCCGGCCACATTGTTTACAAGCGGCACTGATTTTTATTAATAAACTGGTGAACAAATACTGCCCTCCCATCCAATCGCTAAGCCCCTATCTATTCTAAAGGTTCCTCAGCGTTGGGTATCAATTTTAGATGGACAGAAGAACGCTTCATCTCTTCTTTCTATCATCATCCAAATTCACTACACAACTCAACAAATTTTACCTTCCATCAGATAGCAAGCGAAATAGCGTAGTGGCAACACTCTCGCCTAGGAATCTAAGGGTACTCGGATCGATACCACTGTGCGGAACCGATTTTTTTTTTTCATTTTTTTTTTCGTAAATTGATTTTTCTCTAATTTCTCAATAATTATCAACATTTTCGGGAATTTTTTTAATCATTATGGAAGGTGGAAAGGCCTCTAATTGTTCCGTGAACAATTAGTCTACTAGTGTAGAAACTAGCCTTACTTTTATTAGGTCTTTCCACCTTTCAGGTGAAAGACCTTTTGTTTTTCTTATGTTTTTTATTATTATTCTTATTTTTTATCTTCTCTTTTTTCCAGGGACAGCTTTTTTGTTTTAAGAGATATTAAAGCATTTTTTTCTTTATGTGACTGGCCATTAAAAGTTATGATACCAAATGACCCTTTGGTTGATCACTCCCAGAACTTACAAAGTTTTTGCCCTTTGTGTACGAAGTGATTGTTATCGCTACTCCTCTGAAACCATAAGAGATAGAGACTTGAAACTTTTAATAACGTCTGTAAGTCACTTAGGCGCTCTTTCAATCTATTCATACCGAAAGGTTCCGAGACCCCCTTCTATCAGTTATTGCCCCTGAAAGTATTTCAATTTCCATAAAATCACTTCCAATTTTTTTACTATTTGTCACAAAGACTTCGGACCACTTGGGATGGAAGCGTCTTCCATGGCCGATCAAAATGACGTAAAGGTCAAAGGTCAAGGTCATCTGAAAACCTGTGTATTCATGAGTTTTCGTATCTCTTTTGTTTAGGGTGATATAGAGAAATTTGATCAAGGATGTAGTAGGACGTCTTAAGACATTTCAAAATGTAGCCCTTCAGCTCCCGTCTTGTAATAGTTAGTGAGTAATTGCCCCTTTTGTTCGAAATGCTTGTTATCGCTACTCCTCTGAAACCAAAACAGGTAGAGACTTGAAACGTTTACCAATGTCTTCATTACACTTAGAAGTTTCTTCAATCTATTGATCCCAAAAGGGTCCAACGTCCCTTTCTGGCAGTAATTCCCCTTTCAATTTCATTGATTTCACAAACACATTAGAAATAAACACACACCACCCCCCCCCCCCCTTTTTTTTATGAGTGACCTTGACCTTTGACCTTGACCTTGACCTTTGACCTCTTAGGACTGGTGTGTTATAAGTATCTGCAACATCTATCATATCAGATTCATTTATATGTACGAATAGCTCTTTCAAACACAAATTCACCCTCCCCCCCCCCCTTTTATTTTTAGGTTTGACCTTGACCTTTGACCTTGACCTTGACCTTAAAGGACTGATGCGTTACAAGTATATTTAACATATACATTTCAGATTCATTTATATGTGCAATAAGCTCTTTAAAACAACCAACCCACACCCCCCCCCCCCTTATTTTTAGGTTTGACCTTGACCTTTGACCTTTGACCTGACCTTGACCTTTGACCTCTTAGAACTTATGAGTAATAAGTGTATGCAACATATATATCGGATTCAGTTTTATGAACAATTTGTCCCCCCCCCCCTTCTTTTATACAAGGATTTAATTCTTATATGAACATGACCCTCGATATTTGAACTTGAAATTTAATATTCCTTTTTAAAATTAAACCTAAAAAAGCGTTACAACCGTTTGTCAGAATTTTTTAAAAAGGTGAAAAACTGCCTGCCATTTGACTCCAGACCGCGTTTTAGACTACGCCTCCAAATAAAAATTCCAGCTCCAGTAAAACTCTGTAGAACTCGGCGAAAATCCATGGGACTGTTCCCCACACCTGAATCTAATTGCCTGCCAAATTTCAAACGAAATGAACCCTATTGAAGAAAGTTATCCACCTCAGCGGCATCGAACCATCGTCCCGAGAAACGAAATTTCAACGCTTCGATATTTGTATCTAATAAATTCATGCTCAAATTTCACTGAAAATCTTTGTTTACATTTCTATCGGCAACCTGTGACGACTTGTGTTGAAGTGCAACGAAAGATAACTCTTCCTTCCCAGACCCCGATTTTAGATGAATTAAATTTACATTTTCTTTCAGTTTGTTTATTTCCCGACTTGGCTGAAATACATGACTGGTCTTAATTCAGTTCCGATTTTCCGTACTTGTAATCCACGAATGCATGACATTTAATAGATTTCTAAGCACGTGCATTTCAAATCACAAGGAGAATTCGCATCAGCTGAGTTCCAACAAATGTTCCCACACCTTCAAATACCCGCTGGCGACCAGAGTTTGACCTGGCCTGTTGATTTCTTAGTCAACGCTATCCGGCCACATTGTTTACAAGCGGCACTGATTTTTATTAATAAACTGGTGAACAAATACTGCCCTCCCATCCAATCGCTAAGCCCCTATCTATTCTAAAGGTTCCTCAGCGTTGGGTATCAATTTTAGATGGACAGAAGAACGCTTCATCTCTTCTTTCTATCATCATCCAAATTCACTACACAACTCAACAAATTTTACCTTCCATCAGATAGCAAGCGAAATAGCGTAGTGGCAACACTCTCGCCTAGGAATCTAAGGGTACTCGGATCGATACCACTGTGCGGAACCGATTTTTTTTTTTCATTTTTTTTTTCGTAAATTGATTTTTCTCTAATTTCTCAATAATTATCAACATTTTCGGGAATTTTTTTTAATCATTATGGAAGGTGGAAAGGCCTCTAATTGTTCCGTGAACAATTAGTCTACTAGTGTAGAAACTAGCCTTACTTTTATTAGGTCTTTCCACCTTTCAGGTGAAAGACCTTTTGTTTTTCTTATGTTTTTTATTATTATTCTTATTTTTTATCTTCTCTTTTTTTCCAGGGACAGCTTTTTTGTTTTAAGAGATATTAAAGCATTTTTTTCTTTATGTGACTGGCCATTAAAAGTTATGATACCAAATGACCCTTTGGTTGATCACTCCCAGAACTTACAAAGTTTTTGCCCTTTGTGTACGAAGTGATTGTTATCGCTACTCCTCTGAAACCATAAGAGATAGAGACTTGAAACTTTTAATAACGTCTGTAAGTCACTTAGGCGCTCTTTCAATCTATTCATACCGAAAGGTTCCGAGACCCCCTTCTATCAGTTATTGCCCCTGAAAGTATTTCAATTTCCATAAAATCACTTCCAATTTTTTTACTATTTGTCACAAAGACTTCGGACCACTTGGGATGGAAGCGTCTTCCATGGCCGATCAAAATGACGTAAAGGTCAAAGGTCAAGGTCATCTGAAAACCTGTGTATTCATGAGTTTTCGTATCTCTTTTGTTTAGGGTGATATAGAGAAATTTGATCAAGGATGTAGTAGGACGTCTTAAGACATTTCAAAATGTAGCCCTTCAGCTCCCGTCTTGTAATAGTTAGTGAGTAATTGCCCCTTTTGTTCGAAATGCTTGTTATCGCTACTCCTCTGAAACCAAAACAGGTAGAGACTTGAAACGTTTACCAATGTCTTCATTACACTTAGAAGTTTCTTCAATCTATTGATCCCAAAAGGGTCCAACGTCCCTTTCTGGCAGTAATTCCCCTTTCAATTTCATTGATTTCACAAACACATTAGAAATAAACACACACCACCCCCCCCCCCCCTTTTTTTTATGAGTGACCTTGACCTTTGACCTTGACCTTGACCTTTGACCTCTTAGGACTGGTGTGTTATAAGTATCTGCAACATCTATCATATCAGATTCATTTATATGTACGAATAGCTCTTTCAAACACAAATTCACCCTCCCCCCCCCCCTTTTATTTTTAGGTTTGACCTTGACCTTTGACCTTGACCTTGACCTTAAAGGACTGATGCGTTACAAGTATATTTAACATATACATTTCAGATTCATTTATATGTGCAATAAGCTCTTTAAAACAACCAACCCACACCCCCCCCCCCCCTTATTTTTAGGTTTGACCTTGACCTTTGACCTTTGACCTGACCTTGACCTTTGACCTCTTAGAACTTATGAGTAATAAGTGTATGCAACATATATATCGGATTCAGTTTTATGAACAATTTGTCCCCCCCCCCCCCTTCTTTTATACAAGGATTTAATTCTTATATGAACATGACCCTCGATATTTGAACTTGAAATTTAATATTCCTTTTTAAAATTAAACCTAAAAAAGCGTTACAACCGTTTGTCAGAATTTTTTAAAAAGGTGAAAAACTGCCTGCCATTTGACTCCAGACCGCGTTTTAGACTACGCCTCCAAATAAAAATTCCAGCTCCAGTAAAACTCTGTAGAACTCGGCGAAAATCCATGGGACTGTTCCCCACACCTGAATCTAATTGCCTGCCAAATTTCAAACGAAATGAACCCTATTGAAGAAAGTTATCCACCTCAGCGGCATCGAACCATCGTCCCGAGAAACGAAATTTCAACGCTTCGATATTTGTATCTAATAAATTCATGCTCAAATTTCACTGAAAATCTTTGTTTACATTTCTATCGGCAACCTGTGACGACTTGTGTTGAAGTGCAACGAAAGATAACTCTTCCTTCCCAGACCCCGATTTTAGATGAATTAAATTTACATTTTCTTTCAGTTTGTTTATTTCCCGACTTGGCTGAAATACATGACTGGTCTTAATTCAGTTCCGATTTTCCGTACTTGTAATCCACGAATGCATGACATTTAATAGATTTCTAAGCACGTGCATTTCAAATCACAAGGAGAATTCGCATCAGCTGAGTTCCAACAAATGTTCCCACACCTTCAAATACCCGCTGGCGACCAGAGTTTGACCTGGCCTGTTGATTTCTTAGTCAACGCTATCCGGCCACATTGTTTACAAGCGGCACTGATTTTTATTAATAAACTGGTGAACAAATACTGCCCTCCCATCCAATCGCTAAGCCCCTATCTATTCTAAAGGTTCCTCAGCGTTGGGTATCAATTTTAGATGGACAGAAGAACGCTTCATCTCTTCTTTCTATCATCATCCAAATTCACTACACAACTCAACAAATTTTACCTTCCATCAGATAGCAAGCGAAATAGCGTAGTGGCAACACTCTCGCCTAGGAATCTAAGGGTACTCGGATCGATACCACTGTGCGGAACCGATTTTTTTTTTTCATTTTTTTTTTCGTAAATTGATTTTTCTCTAATTTCTCAATAATTATCAACATTTTCGGGAATTTTTTTTAATCATTATGGAAGGTGGAAAGGCCTCTAATTGTTCCGTGAACAATTAGTCTACTAGTGTAGAAACTAGCCTTACTTTTATTAGGTCTTTCCACCTTTCAGGTGAAAGACCTTTTGTTTTTCTTATGTTTTTTATTATTATTCTTATTTTTTATCTTCTCTTTTTTTCCAGGGACAGCTTTTTTGTTTTAAGAGATATTAAAGCATTTTTTTCTTTATGTGACTGGCCATTAAAAGTTATGATACCAAATGACCCTTTGGTTGATCACTCCCAGAACTTACAAAGTTTTTGCCCTTTGTGTACGAAGTGATTGTTATCGCTACTCCTCTGAAACCATAAGAGATAGAGACTTGAAACTTTTAATAACGTCTGTAAGTCACTTAGGCGCTCTTTCAATCTATTCATACCGAAAGGTTCCGAGACCCCCTTCTATCAGTTATTGCCCCTGAAAGTATTTCAATTTCCATAAAATCACTTCCAATTTTTTTACTATTTGTCACAAAGACTTCGGACCACTTGGGATGGAAGCGTCTTCCATGGCCGATCAAAATGACGTAAAGGTCAAAGGTCAAGGTCATCTGAAAACCTGTGTATTCATGAGTTTTCGTATCTCTTTTGTTTAGGGTGATATAGAGAAATTTGATCAAGGATGTAGTAGGACGTCTTAAGACATTTCAAAATGTAGCCCTTCAGCTCCCGTCTTGTAATAGTTAGTGAGTAATTGCCCCTTTTGTTCGAAATGCTTGTTATCGCTACTCCTCTGAAACCAAAACAGGTAGAGACTTGAAACGTTTACCAATGTCTTCATTACACTTAGAAGTTTCTTCAATCTATTGATCCCAAAAGGGTCCAACGTCCCTTTCTGGCAGTAATTCCCCTTTCAATTTCATTGATTTCACAAACACATTAGAAATAAACACACACCACCCCCCCCCCCCTTTTTTTTATGAGTGACCTTGACCTTTGACCTTGACCTTGACCTTTGACCTCTTAGGACTGGTGTGTTATAAGTATCTGCAACATCTATCATATCAGATTCATTTATATGTACGAATAGCTCTTTCAAACACAAATTCACCCTCCCCCCCCCTTTTATTTTTAGGTTTGACCTTGACCTTTGACCTTGACCTTGACCTTAAAGGACTGATGCGTTACAAGTATATTTAACATATACATTTCAGATTCATTTATATGTGCAATAAGCTCTTTAAAACAACCAACCCACACCCCCCCCCCTTATTTTTAGGTTTGACCTTGACCTTTGACCTTTGACCTGACCTTGACCTTTGACCTCTTAGAACTTATGAGTAATAAGTGTATGCAACATATATATCGGATTCAGTTTTATGAACAATTTGTCCCCCCCCCCTTCTTTTATACAAGGATTTAATTCTTATATGAACATGACCCTCGATATTTGAACTTGAAATTTAATATTCCTTTTTAAAATTAAACCTAAAAAAGCGTTACAACCGTTTGTCAGAATTTTTTAAAAAGGTGAAAAACTGCCTGCCATTTGACTCCAGACCGCGTTTTAGACTACGCCTCCAAATAAAAATTCCAGCTCCAGTAAAACTCTGTAGAACTCGGCGAAAATCCATGGGACTGTTCCCCACACCTGAATCTAATTGCCTGCCAAATTTCAAACGAAATGAACCCTATTGAAGAAAGTTATCCACCTCAGCGGCATCGAACCATCGTCCCGAGAAACGAAATTTCAACGCTTCGATATTTGTATCTAATAAATTCATGCTCAAATTTCACTGAAAATCTTTGTTTACATTTCTATCGGCAACCTGTGACGACTTGTGTTGAAGTGCAACGAAAGATAACTCTTCCTTCCCAGACCCCGATTTTAGATGAATTAAATTTACATTTTCTTTCAGTTTGTTTATTTCCCGACTTGGCTGAAATACATGACTGGTCTTAATTCAGTTCCGATTTTCCGTACTTGTAATCCACGAATGCATGACATTTAATAGATTTCTAAGCACGTGCATTTCAAATCACAAGGAGAATTCGCATCAGCTGAGTTCCAACAAATGTTCCCACACCTTCAAATACCCGCTGGCGACCAGAGTTTGACCTGGCCTGTTGATTTCTTAGTCAACGCTATCCGGCCACATTGTTTACAAGCGGCACTGATTTTTATTAATAAACTGGTGAACAAATACTGCCCTCCCATCCAATCGCTAAGCCCCTATCTATTCTAAAGGTTCCTCAGCGTTGGGTATCAATTTTAGATGGACAGAAGAACGCTTCATCTCTTCTTTCTATCATCATCCAAATTCACTACACAACTCAACAAATTTTACCTTCCATCAGATAGCAAGCGAAATAGCGTAGTGGCAACACTCTCGCCTAGGAATCTAAGGGTACTCGGATCGATACCACTGTGCGGAACCGATTTTTTTTTTTCATTTTTTTTTTCGTAAATTGATTTTTCTCTAATTTCTCAATAATTATCAACATTTTCGGGAATTTTTTTTAATCATTATGGAAGGTGGAAAGGCCTCTAATTGTTCCGTGAACAATTAGTCTACTAGTGTAGAAACTAGCCTTACTTTTATTAGGTCTTTCCACCTTTCAGGTGAAAGACCTTTTGTTTTTCTTATGTTTTTTATTATTATTCTTATTTTTTATCTTCTCTTTTTTTCCAGGGACAGCTTTTTTGTTTTAAGAGATATTAAAGCATTTTTTTCTTTATGTGACTGGCCATTAAAAGTTATGATACCAAATGACCCTTTGGTTGATCACTCCCAGAACTTACAAAGTTTTTGCCCTTTGTGTACGAAGTGATTGTTATCGCTACTCCTCTGAAACCATAAGAGATAGAGACTTGAAACTTTTAATAACGTCTGTAAGTCACTTAGGCGCTCTTTCAATCTATTCATACCGAAAGGTTCCGAGACCCCCTTCTATCAGTTATTGCCCCTGAAAGTATTTCAATTTCCATAAAATCACTTCCAATTTTTTTACTATTTGTCACAAAGACTTCGGACCACTTGGGATGGAAGCGTCTTCCATGGCCGATCAAAATGACGTAAAGGTCAAAGGTCAAGGTCATCTGAAAACCTGTGTATTCATGAGTTTTCGTATCTCTTTTGTTTAGGGTGATATAGAGAAATTTGATCAAGGATGTAGTAGGACGTCTTAAGACATTTCAAAATGTAGCCCTTCAGCTCCCGTCTTGTAATAGTTAGTGAGTAATTGCCCCTTTTGTTCGAAATGCTTGTTATCGCTACTCCTCTGAAACCAAAACAGGTAGAGACTTGAAACGTTTACCAATGTCTTCATTACACTTAGAAGTTTCTTCAATCTATTGATCCCAAAAGGGTCCAACGTCCCTTTCTGGCAGTAATTCCCCTTTCAATTTCATTGATTTCACAAACACATTAGAAATAAACACACACCACCCCCCCCCCCCCTTTTTTTTATGAGTGACCTTGACCTTTGACCTTGACCTTTGACCTCTTAGGACTGGTGTGTTATAAGTATCTGCAACATCTATCATATCAGATTCATTTATATGTACGAATAGCTCTTTCAAACACAAATTCACCCTCCCCCCCCCCTTTTATTTTTAGGTTTGACCTTGACCTTTGACCTTGACCTTGACCTTAAAGGACTGATGCGTTACAAGTATATTTAACATATACATTTCAGATTCATTTATATGTGCAATAAGCTCTTTAAAACAACCAACCCACACCCCCCCCCCCTTATTTTTAGGTTTGACCTTGACCTTTGACCTTTGACCTGACCTTGACCTTTGACCTCTTAGAACTTATGAGTAATAAGTGTATGCAACATATATATCGGATTCAGTTTTATGAACAATTTGTCCCCCCCCCCCCTTCTTTTATACAAGGATTTAATTCTTATATGAACATGACCCTCGATATTTGAACTTGAAATTTAATATTCCTTTTTAAAATTAAACCTAAAAAAGCGTTACAACCGTTTGTCAGAATTTTTTAAAAAGGTGAAAAACTGCCTGCCATTTGACTCCAGACCGCGTTTTAGACTACGCCTCCAAATAAAAATTCCAGCTCCAGTAAAACTCTGTAGAACTCGGCGAAAATCCATGGGACTGTTCCCCACACCTGAATCTAATTGCCTGCCAAATTTCAAACGAAATGAACCCTATTGAAGAAAGTTATCCACCTCAGCGGCATCGAACCATCGTCCCGAGAAACGAAATTTCAACGCTTCGATATTTGTATCTAATAAATTCATGCTCAAATTTCACTGAAAATCTTTGTTTACATTTCTATCGGCAACCTGTGACGACTTGTGTTGAAGTGCAACGAAAGATAACTCTTCCTTCCCAGACCCCGATTTTAGATGAATTAAATTTACATTTTCTTTCAGTTTGTTTATTTCCCGACTTGGCTGAAATACATGACTGGTCTTAATTCAGTTCCGATTTTCCGTACTTGTAATCCACGAATGCATGACATTTAATAGATTTCTAAGCACGTGCATTTCAAATCACAAGGAGAATTCGCATCAGCTGAGTTCCAACAAATGTTCCCACACCTTCAAATACCCGCTGGCGACCAGAGTTTGACCTGGCCTGTTGATTTCTTAGTCAACGCTATCCGGCCACATTGTTTACAAGCGGCACTGATTTTTATTAATAAACTGGTGAACAAATACTGCCCTCCCATCCAATCGCTAAGCCCCTATCTATTCTAAAGGTTCCTCAGCGTTGGGTATCAATTTTAGATGGACAGAAGAACGCTTCATCTCTTCTTTCTATCATCATCCAAATTCACTACACAACTCAACAAATTTTACCTTCCATCAGATAGCAAGCGAAATAGCGTAGTGGCAACACTCTCGCCTAGGAATCTAAGGGTACTCGGATCGATACCACTGTGCGGAACCGATTTTTTTTTTTCATTTTTTTTTTCGTAAATTGATTTTTCTCTAATTTCTCAATAATTATCAACATTTTCGGGAATTTTTTTTAATCATTATGGAAGGTGGAAAGGCCTCTAATTGTTCCGTGAACAATTAGTCTACTAGTTCTTATTATTTTTCTTTTCTATTTTCCAAGGGACACCTTTTTTATTATTAGACATATTGAAACAATTTTTTCTTCATGTAATTGACCATTTAAAGTTATAATACCAAATGACCCTGATCCTGATAACCCCCAGAACTTACAAAGTTATAGCCCTTGTTTACGAAATGCTTGTTATCACTACTCCTCTGAAACCATTAGAGATAGATACTTAAAACTTTTACCAATGTCTTCAGTACACTTAGAGGGTTCTTCAATCTATTAATACCGAATGGATCTGAGACCCCCTTCTATCAGTTATTGCCCCTGAAAGTATTTGAATTTCCATAAAACCACTTCCAACTTTTTTATTACTTATCATAGAGACTTCGGACCACTTGGGATGGAAGCGTCTACCTTGGCCGAACAAAATAACATAAAAGTCAAAGGTCAAGGTCATTTAGAAATCTGTTAATCAATGAGTTTTTAGATCTCTTTTGCTAAGGGTGGTAGAGAAAAACTTTTTCATGGATGTATTAGGACATCTTAAAACATTTTAAACTATAGCCCCTCGGCTCATACCTTTGAATAAACACAAAGTTATTGCCCCTATTGTACGAAATGTTTGTTATCACTACTCCTCTGAAACCATAAGAGATAGAGACTTGAAACTTTTACTGATGTCTTCAGTACACATAGAAGGTTCTTCAATCTATTCATACCGAAAGGATCTGAGGTCCACATCTAGAAGTTATTGCCCCTGAAAGTATTTACATTTCCATAAAATCACTTCAAAATTTTTTATTAATTATCATAGAGACTTCGGACCATTTGGGATGGAAGCATCTACCTTGGCCAAACAAAATAACATAAAGGTCAAAGGTCAAGGTCATTTGAAAATCTCTTAATTAATGAGTTTTTGTATCTCTTTTGTTTAGGATGGTAGAGAAAAACTTTTTCATGGATGTAGAAGGACATCTTAAGACATTTCAAAATATAACCCTTTGACCCTTACCATGTAATAATTATAGAGTTATTGCCCCTATTGTACAAAATGCTTGTTATCGCAACTCCTCATTAACCATTAGAGATAGAGACTTGAAACTTTTACTAATGTATTCAGTATACTTAGACGCTTCTCCAATCTATTCATACCGACAGGGTCCAAAGTCCCTTTCTAGCAGTTATTGCCCCTGAAGGTTTCGAACATTCAATAAAGAAACACAAATAACTTTTGAATCAATAATCATAGATACATCTGACCATTTGGTTTTGAAGCATCTACCTTGTCAGATGAAAATGACATGAAGGTCAAAGGTCAAGGTCAAGCATTAAAAAATTGCAAACTTAATCGTTTGACGTTTTTTTTTATGAAGTAACGCAGAAAAAATAATTTATTCTATTGAAGCAATCTTATTTCAAACATAGAAAACAAAGAGGTGGAAAGACCTCTAATTGTTCGAGAACAATTAGTCTACTAGTTCTTCTTCTTCTTCTTCTTTTTTTCTATTTAGCTCGGAGTGACTTTTTTATTATTAGAGTTATCCAAACAATTTAAACTTTATGTAATTGCTCATTAAAAGTTATAGTACCAATTGACCCTGTGTCAAAGAACTCCCAGAACTTACAGAGTTATTGCCCTTTGAGAAGGAAATGCTTGTTATCGCTACTCCTCTGAAACCATAAGAGATAGAGATTTGGAACTTTTACCAATGTCTTCATTACACTTAGAGGGTTCTTCAATCTATTCATACCAAAAAGATCTGAGGCCCCCTTGTAGTAGTATTTGCCCCTGAAATTATTTAAATTTCCATAAAATCACTTCCAACTTCTTTATTATTTATCATAGAGACTTCGGACCACTTGGGATGGAAACGTCTACCTTGGCCGAACAAAATGACAAAAAGGTCAAAGGTCAAGGTCATTTGAGAAGCCGTTAATTAATGAGTTTTTATATCTCTTTTGTTAAGGGTGGTAGAGAAAAACTTTTTTATGGATTTAGTAGGACATCTTAAGACAATTTAAAATATAGCCCCTTGGCTCATACTTTTGAATAATTACAGAGTTATAGCCCCTATTGTACGAAATGCTTGTTATCGCTACTCCTCTGAAACCATAAAAGATAAAGACTTGGAACTTTTACCAATGTATTCAGTACACTTGGAGGATTCTTCAATCTATTCATACCGAAAGGATCTGAGGCCCTCTACTAGTAGTTATTCCCCCTGAAAGTTTTTAATTTTCTATAAAATCATTTCCAACTTTTTTATTATTTGTCGTACAGACTTCGGACCACTTGGAATAGAAGCCTCTACCTTGGCCAAACAAAATGACATAAAGGTCAAAGGTCAACGTCATTTAGAAGTCTTTTAATTAATGAATTTTCATATCATTTGAAATACAGAATTATAGTAAGGGTTTCAATAGCTTGCTGGATTGCGCAATATGGTATTCAATTGTGTCAGCCAGGTATCACATCAAGTCCTGTGGTTACTCAAGTGGAACTTGTTATTCATTTTGTACAAAGACAGCTAGCCTGTAGATCACTCTCTTCTATTGTTAGCATTACTGTTTATACGATTGTGTAAAGAATATTCACTTGGCTCAGTTTTGTTCATAGTAAGTGGAAAAAAATTCAGAAAAGTAATTAGATAAATCTTTACCGATATATACCACACGGAATTTTTAAAGAAATGGCTTGATAATAATAAAACTAAAAAATCTCTTTTAAAACCATTTATCAATTAATGGCCTTGTGGTTTTCCCATTTTATAGTACAACATATATCATAGGTATAGTAATGTTTTGTATATCTTATTGAGCAATCTAGCAATTCATCAAAATATTAGGTGGAAAGACCTCTAATTGTTCTCGAACAATTAGCCTACTAGTTATAACTTGTAATTTGAATATTCATCTAAATGGCATGTATATGCAAACATCGAGTACTCTTCTGATTGCACGTGTTTACAGATCAAGTACAAGCACAGGGTCCTTTGACTGCATTTATATAACTCAAGTACAAACACAGGGTCCTCTGACAGCATGTGTACAGCTCAAGTACAAACACAGGGTCCTCTGACAGCATGTGTACAGCTCAAGTACAAACACAGGGTCCTCTGATAGCATGTGTACAGCTCAAGTACAAACACAGGGTCCTCTGATAGCAAATGTACAGACTGGTCAAGTACAACAACAGGGTCCTCTGACTGTATGTTTACAGATCAAGTAGAAAGACAGAGTCCTTTGACTGAATGTATACATATTAAGTACAACAACAGGTTCCCCCTTACTGAAAATGTACATATATTTACAACCAAAGGACAAGCTGATCTAAAGTTTTCTCAGTGTTAAATATTCAGTGAACCTGTGAATATTAAACATACGTATGTTGTACCCCTACTCCCTACCCCCCGAAAGAAAACGTGGACACCCGAAGTTAAATGTAGAGTTGAAATAGGTACATGTACTGTACATGTAGGAATATGATACTGTACATGTAATAGCAGAAGAAAGCCCATTCAATAACTCATCTAAACGACGCCTGTAATTTCATTATTGTATTTGTATTATAGCGAATTTTCATTTGTAATCTCGATCTGCCAGACCATGCATGTATATTTGAAAATATACAATGGTTGTGCGATAACTACGAATTTTAGCATTAACGAACGCAATGAAAACTTTCAACGAGTATGTAAGATAAAAGACGATTTACGCTTGCCAATATGAGAAAATTTAGCATAGATAAGGTCGAATAACCCACATGGAAAAAGTCATTCAAATAAACAGTGAATTATTTGATTATGAAAGATATAATGATAAATAAACTGTACATATGTCAAATAAGCGAAATATTTACAGTTTAGGTATACAAATTGAATATCTAAAAAATTCAATAAGTACATGCAAGTTAACAACAAAAGCCCCAGCAGGATTCGAACTCGTGATGTACGGACATTTATCACTTATCTTCATCTTAAGTCCGACATTTTATCTATTCGGCTATTGGATAACTTACATGTTGCCGTCGATAAAATCCTTTTAATAAAACGAAATATCCTTTCGTTCAGAGGTCAGCCATTTTGTTATGATGTGTTATTCCACCTTTGATTTTCTTACGAATAGTTAGGAGTTTTTTTTCTCGAAAATATATAAGGAATATTATTAAACTTGGAATCATTCTTTGAGTATTATGAGGTGATAATTTTGGTCGGGGCGTGATCAAATCCAATAAAGCCCGAAGGGCTTTATGATAGATTTGATCACACCCCAACCGAAATTATTACCTCATAATATTAAAAGAATGATTCCTTATTACTTATATTTATATAGTTTTATGCCATCGTACGATTAAATATACATTGTAAAAATATAAATAAGCAAACCCCGCTGGTGCCTCAATTTGGCGTCATTTGTATTATGGGTTATATAGTACAAAATCGGTACGTAGTGTTATCACAAGCAAAGACACTGGAAAATGTAAATATATGCTGTGGTTTTATTAATATTCAAGGGTATCAATTTTCGTGGATATAGTAAAAATCACAGTTTCAAGGATAAGTAAATTCGTGGCCAATGAACCTATCAATACAAAATGTTAATAGAAATTGCACTTCAATGAACATCTAATTTTGTGGAGCAACTTAACAACGAAATCCACGAAAATTGGTATTCAACAAATATTGATGAAACCACAGTAGGTCTGAAAATTGTAATTGTACAAATACAGGGTCTCTGAATGCATATACATATACAGATCAAATACAACCACAGGGTCCTCTGACTGCATGTATACAATTCAAGTACAAACACAGAGTCCTCGGACTGCATGTGTACAGATCAAGTACAAACACAGAGTCCTCGGACTGCATGTGTACAGATCAAGTACAAACACAGAGTCCTTGGACTGCATGTGTACAAATCAAGTACAAACACTGGGTCCTCGGATTGCATGTGTACTGATCACCACAGATTAACTGTAGTATACGAACTACACTGTGCATAAGTATTTTTTTAGTACATGTACATTTACAATTTTATTTTCCTGAGCCGTCTTCAAACCCCTGTCACACCGGAGCTGCGTTCTCACGGCGATCCCGCTGCGTCCTTAAATAATGTAAAACGCCAAGGTAAACGCAGTAGAGTCTTCTTCAGCGCTGTAACAACATAACTACATCTTCGTCCGTCGCGGTGGGATCGCCTTGATCATTTAAGAACGCCATGCGACGGCGCGCACTTTGAACATGCACAAAATATGCGCCGTGGCTCGGCGTTCTAAACATGCCGTAAAAGCGTAGTGAGGTCGCCGTGACAGCGCCGTAAGATCTCCAACAGCGCCACGAGAGCTCCGTCGGTGCGCTCAAGGAACGCAGCTAATCGCAGTGTAGACGCAGTGATAAGTTAATTGCTCTTGCACGGAGACCTAACGGAGTCCTTTGGGATCTCACTGCGTCTCTATCGCGCTCTCAATGCGCTCTCACTGCGCATCTAAAGCGTTTGAACAAGTTGTTTTCCATTTGGCTGCGTTCACTCAGCGACCCCAAAGAGCTGTTGCTGGTTCATAGCGCTCTTGTGACGTTTTTTCTGCGTTTATACTGGGCTCCCACGGCGTTTCTAGTGCGTTGTCATCAGGACCACGAAAACTCGAAAAATGGTTGTTGTACAATAGCAAGCGATGTAATAATTATCAAACTGGATGTAGATGACTATGTAAAAAGCAGCATTTGCTAATATTCCAAGACCAATCGATGGACGTAGATGGAATTCACGCCATTTGGTTTTGATGTTTTCACATCTTTTCAATGTTTTCTAACAACTAATAACGGATCTTTTTTGTAGACCTGACTACTAAGAGTTTAATCCTAGTCCTTCACAAATTGTTTAGAAGTAACTATGTTTCAATTACAATGTAGCTTAACATAAAATCACAACAATTTTTAAATCATTTATATACTAGTTGTAAATTCTTATTTGTTTCCCATACAATTGTACAAATTAATATTAACCTACCAAGAAGTAAAGAACGTCTTGTGAGCGCAGTCAGCGCACAGAGCACGCCGTGGACGCGCGGTAAAAACTCCTAGCACGTCATGAGCGCTCGGCGGAGACTCAGCGAGAGCGCAGTTAATCGCCAAGTAGAACTCCGCGAAACGCAGTTATACGCCGTGGGAGCTCCGTAAGACCGCCTAGGTCGCCGTCAGGACGCCGTGACTTCTCCAGTTGTAAAATTTTCAAATAAAACTGTACATTATTTCTGAATTTTCCTTGCGATCCTACGGCGATTCCATGAATTTTACAACGCCGTGGGGACGCAGCCTGGTGTGACAGGGTTTAGTTAAGCCCAACAATGAAACCATTCTAGTAAATACATTTATAAAGAGGTTAGCGACCAGTTTCTCCATTGACCATCAATGACGGCGTGGATACCGTACTCGCCCGAGGTTTGCCGATACATTTGATATTGGTACGCATGCATATTATCATAGTAAGCACATGTGCTTACTATGGATGTTCATTAATATTTTATTGGGGCATTGGATTTTTTTGTGTGTTTACCAGTGTTGGCTACGTCTAATCATTATGTACTCTACATAATAGGTAATGCTCGCCATAATGTGTACATATGCACTTCCAGATTCCTGTCACTTATCAGCTGTCTGCTTACCTTAAATCAATACAGTGGTTCAAACACAGTAGCATTCAATTTTAGTATACGACATTCGAATTTCTTGTTCATGCACGGATTTTGATGGGGAAGACCCCCCTCCCTCCCCCAACACTCCTCTGGAAATTTCAATACTAATAATTTCACAAAGTAAAATTACCAAGAATATGCCTCGGACCCCCCCCCCCCCCCCCCCCCTGCGGCAAATACAGTAATCATTCGGGACCCCCAACCTCTCCTACAACAAAATCTGGATCTGCAGGATAGAGAGCTCCACAAACTTGAAAGTGCGAAGGAGCGAAAGTAGTTCGCTTCTTCGCGTTTGCAAGCTCGCACTTTCGCCTTCGCATCTTCGCGCTTCGCCGTCGCATCTTCGTACCTTCACTCCTTCGCCTTTGCAACTTCGCACTTTCGCCTTCATAACTTTGCACTCTCGCATAGATCTACGCCCTGTAAGCGAAAATGCGAAGGTCAAAGTAGCCACATCGAATACCGTTTTTGGGTCTTTGAAAAAAGAACCTGATATGGAATTAACCAAATTATCATGATCACCAGGAAATCAGCATTTATATAAAATGAGATTTATTTAAATATTTTGGTGGTTGGTGGTAGTTGGTAGTGTTATTACTGCAATATGTATAAATTTGTACCAAAATGCGTTTTTATTGTTGTTTTTATCTACTTACCAATTTTAAATAAAATTAGATCAATTTTGAATACTCATCTAAATGGTATATACATTCAACATCGAGATCTTTTCTGGTTGCATGTGTATACAGCTCAAGTACAAACACAGGGTCCTCTGACTGCATGTATACAATTCAAGTACAAACACAAACTGCATGTGTAAAGCTCAAGTACAAACACATGCATGGTCCTCGGACTGCATGTGTACAGCTCAAGTACAAACACAGGGTCCTCGGACTGCATGTGTACAGCTCAAGTACAAACACAGGGTCCTCTGACTGCATGTTTACAGATGTGTGCATTCTAGTAATTACATTTATAAAGAGGTTAGCGACCAGTTTCTCCATTGACCATCAATGACGGCGTGGATACCGTACTCGCCCGAGGTTTGCCGATACATTTGATATTGGTACGCATGCATATTATCATAGTAAGCACATGTGCTTACTATGGATGTTCATTAATATTTTATTGGGGCATTGGATTTTTTTTGTGTGTTTACCAGTGTTGGCTACGTCTAATCATTATGTACTCTACATAATAGGTAATGCTCGCCATAATGTGTACATATGCACTTCCAGATTCCTGTCACTTATCAGCTGTCTGCTTACCTTAAATCAATACAGTGGTTCAAACACAGTAGCATTCAATTTTAGTATACGACATTCGAATTCCTTGTTCATGCACGGATTTTGATGGGGAAGACCCCCCCCCCCAACACCCCTCTGGAAATTTCAATATTAATAATTTTACAAAGTAAAATTACCAAGAATATGCCTCGGACACCCCCCCCCCCCTCAAGTACAAACACATGCATGGTCCTCGGACTGCATGTGTACAGCTCAAGTACAAACACAGAGTCCTCGGACTGCATGTGTACAGCTCAAGTACAAACACAGGGTCCTCTGACTGCATGTTTACAGATGTGTGCATTCTAGTAAATACATTTATAAAGAGGTTAGCGACCAGTTTCTCCATTGACCATCAATGACGGCGTGGATACCGTACTCGCCCGAGGTTTGCCGATACATTTGATATTGGTACGCATGCATATTATCATAGTAAGCACATGTGCTTACTATGGATGTTCATTAATATTTTATTGGGGCATTGGATTTTTTTTGTGTGTTTACCAGTGTTGGCTACGCCTAATCATTATGTACTCTACATAATAGGTAATGCTCGCGATAATGTGTACATATGCACTTCCAGATTCCTGTCACTTATCAGCTGTCTGCTTACCTTAAATCAATACAGTGGTTCAAACACAGTAGCATTCAATTTTAGTATACGACATTCGAATTCCTTGTTCATGCACGGATTTTGATGGGGAAGACCCCCCCCCCCCCCCCCAACACCCCTCTGGAAATTTCAATATTAATAATTTCACAAAGTAAAATTACCAAGAATATGCCTCGGACACCCCCCCCCCCCCTGCGGCAAATACAGTAATCATTCGGGACCCCCCACCCTCTCCTACAACAAAATCTGGATCTGCAGGATAGAGAGCTCCACAAACTTGAAAGTGCGAAGGAGCGAAAGTAGTTCGCTTCTTCGCGTTTGCAAGCTCGCACTTTCGCCTTCGCATCTTCGCGCTTCGCCGTCGCATTTTCGTACCTTCACTCCTCGCCTTTGCAACTTCGCACTTTCGCCTTCATAACTTTGCACTCTCGCATAGATCTACGCCCTGTAAGCGAAAATGCGAAGGTCAAAGTAGCCACATCGAATACCGTTTTTGGGGCTTTGAAAAAAGAACCTGATATGGAATTAACCAAATTATCATGATCACCAGGAAATCAGCATTTATATAAAATGAGATTTATTTAAATATTTTGGTGGTTGGTGGTAGTTGGTAGTGTTATTACTGCAATATGTATAAATTTGTACCAAAATGCGTTTTTATTGTTGTTTTTATCTACTTACCAATTTTAAATAAAATTAGATCAATTTTGAATACTCATCTAAATGGTATATACATTCAACATCGAGATCTTTTCTGGTTGCATGTGTATACAGCTCAAGTACAAACACAGGGTCCTCTGACTGCATGTATACAATTCAAGTACAAACACAAACTGCATGTGTAAAGCTCAAGTACAAACACATGCATGGTCCTCGGACTGCATGTGTACAGCTCAAGTACAAACACAGGGTCCTCGGACTGCATGTGTACAGCTCAAGTACAAACACAGGGTCCTCTGACTGCATGTTTACAGATGTGTGCATTCTAGTAAATACATTTATAAAGAGGTTAGCGACCAGTTTCTCCATTGACCATCAATGACGGCGTGGATACCGTACTCGCCCGAGGTTTGCCGATACATTTGATATTGGTACGCATGCATATTATCATAGTAAGCACATGTGCTTACTATGGATGTTCATTAATATTTTATTGGGGCATTGGATTTTTTTTGTGTGTTTACCAGTGTTGGCTACGTCTAATCATTATGTACTCTACATAATAGGTAATGCTCGCCATAATGTGTACATATGCACTTCCAGATTCCTGTCACTTATCAGCTGTCTGCTTACCTTAAATCAATACAGTGGTTCAAACACAGTAGCATTCAATTTTAGTATACGACATTCGAATTCCTTGTTCATGCACGGATTTTGATGGGGAAGACCCCCACCCCCCAACACCCCTCTGGAAATTTCAATATTAATAATTTCACAAAGTAAAATTACCAAGAATATGCCTCGGACACCCCCCCCCCCCTCAAGTACAAACACATGCATGGTCCTCGGACTGCATGTGTACAGCTCAAGTACAAACACAGGGTCCTCGGACTGCATGTGTACAGCTCAAGTACAAACACAGGGTCCTCTGACTGCATGTTTACAGATGTGTGCATTCTAGTAAATACATTTATAAAGAGGTTAGCGACCAGTTTCTCCATTGACCATCAATGACGGCGTGGATACCGTACTCGCCCGAGGTTTGCCGATACATTTGATATTGGTACGCATGCATATTATCATAGTAAGCACATGTGCTTACTATGGATGTTCATTAATATTTTATTGGGGCATTGGATTTTTTTTGTGTGTTTACCAGTGTTGGCTACGTCTAATCATTATGTACTCTACATAATAGGTAATGCTCGCCATAATGTGTACATATGCACTTCCAGATTCCTGTCACTTATCAGCTGTCTGCTTACCTTAAATCAATACAGTGGTTCAAACACAGTAGCATTCAATTTTAGTATACGACATTCGAATTCCTTGTTCATGCACGGATTTTGATGGGGAAGACCCCCCCCCCCCAACACCCCTCTGGAAATTTCAATATTAATAATTTCACAAAGTAAAATTACCAAGAATATGCCTCGGACACCCCCCCCCCCTGCGGCAAATACAGTAATCATTCGGGACCCCCCACCCTCTCCTACAACAAAATCTGGATCTGCAGGATAGAGAGCTCCACAAACTTGAAAGTGCGAAGGAGCGAAAGTAGTTCGCTTCTTCGCGTTTGCAAGCTCGCACTTTCGCCTTCGCATCTTCGCGCTTCGCCGTCGCATTTTCGTACCTTCACTCCTCGCCTTTGCAACTTCGCACTTTCGCCTTCACAACTTCGCACTCTCGCATAGATCTACGCCCTGTAGGCGAAAATGCGAAGATCAAAGTAGCCACATCGAATACCGTTTTGGGGGCTTTGAAAAAAGAACCTGATATGGAATTAACCAAATTATCATGATCACCAGGAAATCAGCATTTATATAAAATGAGATTTATTTAAATATTTTGGTGGTCGGTGGTAGTTGGTAGTGTTATTACTGCAATATGTATAAATTTGTACCAAAACGCGTTTTTATTGTTGTTTTTATCTACTTACCAATTTTAAATAAAATTATATTAGTTTTGAATACTTATCTATATGGTATATACATTCAACATCGAGATCTTTTCTGGTTGCATGTGAATACAGATCAAGTACGAACACAGGGTCCTCTGACTGCATGTATACAATTTAAGTACAAACACAAACTGCAAGTATAAATGTCAAGTACAAACACATGCATGGTCCTCGGACTGCATGTGTACAGCTCAAGTACAAACACAGGGTCCTCGGACTGCATGTGTACAGCTCAAGTACAAACACAGGGTCCTCTGACTGCATGTGTACAGATCAAGTACAACCACAGGTTAACTGTAGTATACGAACTACAGTGTGCACACGTGTTTATATAATATATGAACATTTACAATTAAATTTTCTTGAGCCGGCTTTAGTTAATCCCAAAAACGAACCATTCTAGTAAATATATTAATATAAAAAGGTTAACAACCAGTTTTTCCATTGACCATCAGTGATGGTATGGATACCGTACTCACCCGAGGCTTGCCGATGAATTTGTTATTGGTACGCATGCATATTATCATAATAAGCACACGTGCTTTCAATGGATGTTCATTAATATTTTACTGGGTAATGCGGTTTTTTTTGTTTACCAGTGTTGGCTTCGTCTAATCATTATATTCTCCTTATAAAAGGTAGTGATTTCAAGATTTCTATCACTTATCAGCTGTCTTCTTACCTTAAATCAATACTGTGGTTCAAACACAGTAACATTGAACTTCATTATACGACATTCGAATTCCTTGCTCATGCACGAAATTTTATGGATAAGAGGGATCCGGACCCCCCTCCCTCTCTCTGGAAATTTCAATATTATTAATTTCGCAAATTAAAATTACTAAGAATATGCCTCGGACCCCCCTCCCAACCGCGGCAAATACAATAATCAATCGCCCACCCCCCCCCCCCCCAACACTCTTCTAGAAAAAAAATCTGGATCCGCACGATTGAGGGCTCCACAAACTTGAAAGGCGAAGGCGAAATTGCGAAGATGCGAAAGAGCGATAATACGCTTATAATAGTTCGCTTATTCGCCTTCGCACCCTCGCATTTTCGCCTTCGCATCTCCAAAACGAAACCATTCTATTAAATACATTAATATAAAGAGGTTAGCGACCAGTTTCTCCATTGACCATCAATGACGACGTGAAGCTTTTAAGTTGAAATATATGTTTCAAAAATATTAAATGGATGCGTACTATAATTTGTAGACTTTTATTTTATAGCTTCACACTTCGCATCCGTATTATAAGACAAGTAAGCTTGTTTTGTCAAACAGTTTAAATTCAATTGGAATCTTAACTAGTAAATTGAATGGTTCCTTTTTTCTCACGACACCGTACGTTTTTTTATCGGCTTGTTTAAATAGGTGTGTTTTTTTTAAATGATGTTCCGATGGGGCCACTTCGACCCTCACACTTTTGCCTCTGGGACGAAATGGTAGAGTGCGAAGAGTCGAAAGAGAAAGTACGAAGGCGAAGGCGCGAAAGTGCGAAGATGCGACGGCGAAGCGAGAAGATGCGAAGGCGAGAGTGCGAAGTTGCAAAGGCAAAGGAGCAATACTACTATCGCTCCTTCTCCTTCGCAACTTCGCACTGAAGTCTTCGCCTCTGTGTGGTTCAAGATTTTTTTTCGGGGTGGGGGGGGGGGGGGGTGGGCGACCCCCCCCCCCTCTGGAACCGCGCATGTAATACTAGTGCTGGCTATTCGTCATTCGACAGATTTGTTTATTTATACCTGTAAGTAATACACATTCTAATATAAGATTCGTAAGCCGTTATTCGTACTGTGAATATAATTTCTTTGTTTTTTCCTTATCGGTCTGCGATGACTGTGCCGGAAGAGTACAGTACTATGTTAAAGACACTTTGGCATTTTTAATTAAGGTGGTATGGGACACTTCCATGTTGTGACGTATTGTTTATCGAAATAAACAATAAAATTTAGTGCAGTTATATAAGTAGTTTCTTTACCAATTTTGTCATCTAAGTGCGTAGCGCAGTGAGTTAGAGGATTTACTATGATTCTATAAGTCATGAGTTCGAATCCCATTGTGGGTTTTACAATTTTTACCTTTCAAACTATTTTTAAAGGTATTTTTGGTTAGGTATTGTAAAATATAAAAATTCTAAACCGGTGAAAGTATTTCAATCATAATGTACTTTAATCCACATTAATATCGACAGATGTCCCATACCACCTTAGGTTTAGGAAGCCCTGTGATTTCCATACCACTGGTTATTGATCATCGTATGTACAATTGACGGTGTTCGAGCAATCGTCCACAGGACATCATCCTTGTCTTTCTTTAATGTTTACGAGAGCTTCTTCGTAAAATAATTGTAAATATTCTCATACCTTATATTGAGTAAACGCCTAAGATGACACACTCTTATATTGCCCCCACGATCGCAGAAAAAGAATTGCACACAAATTGCAAATGTAGTCGTCAATTGTAAAAAAGACCGTCAGGCAGGCTAAGATTATTCTTAAGAAAGTTTATACGCTTAGAAATATCTTAGGAAAAAGTTAAGTCCATCATGTCAAACTTTGCAAAAACCAAAGCTATCATAAGAATAATCTATACTAAGATTTCTCCTCATCAAAAAAACCTTGACAAGAAAAAAAGAAGAAGCAAATTCTCGAATCTCAAAATCTTGATAATCTTAATTCGTTGGAGGGAGGGGGGGGGGGGGGGGGGGTGGGCGGTACTTTGTATTCCTTTACCTTCATTTTCACTCTTGATGTCCTTATATTCTCTTTCATTTCTATATGCTACCCCAAAAAGTGGGGGTGGGGGGCACACCACTTTAATTCAATTTTATATATGTAACTTAAGAAATGTGTCTGCTGCGAGAAAAAGTGGGAGGGGGGGGGGCAGTCCCCCATATTCTATCGTTAACTTACCTTAGTTACGTAGCAATATACCTTTATCACCTGCATATGGAGTTTGCTTACTTGCTTTTTTGAAACATTTTATTGAAGCTTTTTTAAAATTTCACATATATATGGTATTGGTGCAAAAAAAAAAATATATGATAATTTGCAAAAGAGTTATATACGAGAGATAGAAAGAAAAAAAGCATATGGAATTTTTGTCTCTCATTTGATTCAATACGCAAGGGCATGCTCTACTTATGAACAATTTCTAAAACGAGGTTAGCTACTTACAAACAATTTGATAAAATACTTCCGCTAGTTCGAATGCTGACTGAGGGTTTTTTAAAATACGTATTGTAAGACCATTATTAATCGAATTGTCTACGGGTTTTTTCGTTTTCCCGATTACCACAAAGAGCACACGGCGGGTGTGACCGGTCAGCAGAGGATGCTCACTCCTCCATGGCAACTGATCATATCTCTTAATTTCTTATAGAGGCCCGTTTTCGCTCTGCTCCTGTTTTGTAATTTTCCTTTGGACTTCTGAATTTGAACACTGTTCGTTATCACCACCTGATCCTTTCTTTAATTTTTGTAGAGATTTTTGTTTGCTCTGCTCCTGTTTTGTATTTTTTCCTTTGGACATTTGATTTTGAACACCGTTCGTTATTACCATATTTTACTTACCAATTTTACTTTCTTATTTTAACGTCATGCGTCTAAAAATGATGTACTAAAAGTATTGTGAAAATAGTAGCTATTTTATCGTTTAAGCAGAATATAAAGGATGTGATAAAACGTCTAAAGGTTACTGCAAATTGTCATCTCACGGCTAACACAACGAAGTTTTAAAGTGGCTCTATTGGAACACCATACTCCCATACTCTCGATTAATTTAGCAGTATTTTCTGCAACATCCTCTTTGTTCATAGGATATGAATATCTTTTGTCTTTTTTTTTTGGAAAGTTTAAAAATAAAAATCATTTGTTTGGATTTACTTAAGGAAAATACAATTCTTGTGCAATTTATTCCGGGGATTACTTTTTTGGGGCCAGTTTTCAGAGAGAAATACTTCTCTATCGAGTTTTTTTAGGGGAATATCTATTTACTATCCACTATTATACATTGGCATGTAGTCATGAATACAACAAGTACTAGTAACATACAAAAAAAACACCACTCCATTTAGCATATCGGTTTCTAGTATGTTGGAGGTTTTCCTTTTCTAAAATCAAATACACTGAATTGTTAAATCTCATGATGTAAGCTTTTTTTGCATATAACATTTAGCATATGACATGCATCCTAAATGCTAATTTTGATGTAATGAGCTCAGTTCCAACACCAATTTCAGAGGAATTTCTTATCAAACAATATAGACTACATGCATTGCAAAGATTTTATGAAAAAAATTGAAATTGACGACTGTTGTCGACACTGTTTTTTGATAGGAAAATAACCCCTAAAACAAGTAATTTTAAGAATATTTTCTGTTTAAAGTTTAGAAATTTATTAAGTTTATTTCCAGAACTGTTGTCCTTCATAGCTTATGTTTTCCATGATTGGTTACATTCATATGTTTAGTTCATTTTAAGGTATATTCAATCTTTATAAAAAAAATTCTCAGGAAATAATAAAAGTGCCTTCTACTTCAGGATATTACCTACGCATTTTGATACCACCTCCCGATTGTGCATGAAAAATAATAAATCATTGCGAACACATGTCGCACGTTTTTACAGTACATAGTAAGATTGATCAAAAGTAAAAACGTTGATTGCTTTGTGGGAGATAAATACAACGTCCTCTCATGGTTAAAACACACACCGTCCTCTCATGGCTAACACACCGTCCTCTCATGGCTAACACACCGTCCTCTCATGGCTAACACACCGTCCTCCCAAGTTAACACAACGTCCTCTCAAGGCTAACACACCGTCCTCTCAAAGCTAACACATCGTCCTCTCAAGTTAACACAACGTCCTCTCAAGGCTAACACAGCGTCCTCTCAAGTTAACACACCGTCCTCTCAAGTTAACACAACGTACTCTCACGAAACCGGAACGTCCTCTAAAGCATAGTGAAAATACCATGCTTTAATTACCTAAATACTGCATGCTGCAACCTCCCATAGTGTAACTAGAGCCATATCCTATTAAAGTACCGAATCTTGAAACAATAGCTCAATTAGAAAGTATGGTCCTCGGAGGAAGGTGGGGTGTCATAGTCCTCGAATGGTCGGTAATGCATGTATGTGTGTGTGTGTGTGTGTGTGTGTGTGTGTGTGTGTGTGTGTGTGTGTGTGTGTGTGTGTGTGTGTGTGTGTGTGTGTGTGTGTGTGTGTGTGTGTGTTAGAGATAGAGAGGGAGAGAGATGCCTTACCAATAGCTTAATTTTTAGCGACGATATTACAAAACGTAGTTTCCCTGATTCTTGGGGCATTTTTCTTGTTCAATAAACATGTGATATAAATACGTTTTTTCCCATCAATTTATTTCCTCAATTCACAAGACATGCATGTTACAAGTAATATGGTTCAGCTAAATGTGAATTGATATTATTTACGTCGATAGCTGTAAATGCAGATGAACTCTTCGTGAGACAATTTTTATATATACATGTATTCATCCAATACAAAGAAGATGCCAACACTTATCGGCAATGATAGGTATACTCATCAGAGACTTTTCACTCATTCTAAATGAGAAATAACGTCAACCAGAATAAGAATACAGTGTATCTTTCAATTTTTTGGGGCCATTTTTTCTTCAGTTACTGTATTTAACACTTTCAAACACGGAATCCGAGGATTTTCAAATGTTTGTTTTCAGCGTGAAGATTGCAGTAATATGCTAAATTGTGTGTATATATATATATATATATATATATATATATATATATATATATATATATATATATATATATATATATATATATATATATATATATATATATACGTGCGTGTGTGTGTGTCAGCTTTATTAAACAATTTGAATATAATATAAGTATGATACCATTAACACTTTTTTTAAAATATCATTCTTGTCACTCTTTCCACCTGACATGATACAAAAAGAGAAAAATATGAATCCGGGTCGTACAAATTATTTTGAATGTTGTCTCTCTGCATCAAAAATACCACTGTGCCATCTTGTTTATCAAAGCAATCAACCAGGGCGGGATTAACTTCCCATCCGCAAGCCAGACTAGTGTCTGCGCCATTGTTGAGTATAGTATTTACAATTTTGTAACGTCTAAAAACAAAAGCAATAAATAAAATACTGACTGAATCATTCATACATAAATCAATGTCTGCTCCATTACTCAGTAAAAGTTGTACAGTGCTATCATGTCCGTTTTGACAAGCTATATAGAGAGGACTAATTCCGTTTTTGTTGCATAAATGAATGTTTGCTCCATTACTCAGTAAAAGTTGTACAGTGCTATCATGTCCGTTTTGACAAGCTATAAAGAGAGGACTGATTCCGTGCTCCTGACATAAATGAATGTCTGCTCCATTACTCAGTAAAAGTTGTACAGTGCTATCATGTCTGTTATGACAAGCTATATGGAGAGGACTAATTCCGTTCTCCTGACATAAATGAATGTTTGCTCCATTACTCAGTAAAAGTTGTACAGTGCTATCATGTCCGTTTTGACAAGCTATATAGAGAGGACTAACTCCGTGCTCCTCACATAAATGAATGTTTGCTCCATTACTCAGTAAAAGTTGTACAGTGCTATCATGTCCGTTTTGACAAGCTATAGAGAGAGGACTAATTCCGTTCTCCTGACATAAATGAATGTTTGCTCCATTACTCAGTAAAAGTTGTACAGTGCTATCATGTCCGTTTTGACAAGCTATATAGAGAGGACTAACTCCGTGCTCCTCACATAAATGAATGTTTGCTCCATTACTCAGTAAAAGTTGTACAGTGCTATCATGTCCGTTTTGACAAGCTATAGAGAGAGGACTGAATCCGTTTTTGTTGCATAAATTAATGTCTGCTCCATTACTCAGTAAAAGTTGTACAGTGCTATCATGTCTGTTATGACAAGCTATATGGAGAGGACTGGCTCCGTTCTCCTGACATAAATTAATGTCTGCTCCATTACTCAGTAAAAGTTGTACAGTGCTATCATGTCCGTTTGCACAAGTTGTATAGAGAGGACTAAGTCCGTGCTCCTGACATGAATTAATGTCTGCTCCATTACTCAGTAAAAGTTGTACAGTGCTATCATGTCCGTTTTGACAAGCTATATAGAGAGGACTAAGTCCGTTCTCCTGACATAAATGAATGTTTGCTCCATTACTCAGTAAAAGTTGTACAGTGCTATCATGTCCGGTTGCACAAGCTATATAGAGAGGACTAACTCTGTTCTCCTGACATAAATTAATGTCTGCTCCATTACTCAGTAAAAGTTGTACAGTGCTATCATGTCCGGTTGCACAAGCTATATAGAGAGGACTGAATCCGTTTTTGTTGCATAAATTAATGTCTGCTCCATTACTCAGTAAAAGTTGTACAGTGCTATCATGTCCGTTTTGACAAGCTATATAGAGAGGACTAACTCCGTGCTCCTCACATAAATTAATGTCTGCTCCATTACTCAGTAAAAGTTGTACAGTGCTATCATGTCCGTTTGCACAAGTTATAAAGAGAGGACTGATTCCGTGCTCCTGACATAAATTAATGTATGCTCCATTACTCAGTAAAAGTTGTACAGTGCTATCATGTCCGTTTGCACAAGCTATATAGAGAGGACTGATTCCGTTCTCCTGACATAAATTAATGTCTGCTCCATTACTCAGTAAAAGTTGTACAGTGCTATCATGTCCGTTATGACAAGCTACATAGAGAGGACTAACCCTGTTCTCCTGACATAAATTAATGTCTGCTCCATTACTCAGTAAAAGTTGTACAGTGCTATCATGTCTGTTATGACAAGCTATATGGAGAGGACTGGCTCCGTTCTCCTGACATAAATTAATGTCTGCTCCATTACTCAGTAAAAGTTGTAAAGTGCTATCATGTCCGTTTGCACAAGCTATATAGAGAGGACTAACTCCGTGCTCCTCACATAAATTAATGTCTGCTCCATTACTCAGTAAAAGTTGTACAGTGCTATCATGTCCGATTTGACAAGCTATATAGAGAGGACCGGCTCCGTTTTTCTTGCATAAATTAATGTATGCTCCATTACTCAGTAAAAGTTGTACAGTGCTATCATGTCCGGTTGCACAAGCTATATAGAGAGGACTGATTCCGTTCTCCTGACATAAATTAATGTCTGCTCCATTACTCAGTAAAAGTTGTACAGTGCTATCATGTCCGTTATGACAAGCTACATAGAGAGGACTAACCCTGTTCTCCTGACATAAATTAATGTCTGCTCCATTACTCAGTAAAAGTTGTACAGTGCTATCATGTCTGTTATGACAAGCTATATGGAGAGGACTGGCTCCGTTCTCCTGACATAAATTAATGTCTGCTCCATTACTCAGTAAAAGTTGTACAGTGCTATCATGTCCGTTTGCACAAGTTGTATAGAGAGGACTAAGTCCGTGCTCCTGACATGAATTAATGTCTGCTCCATTACTCAGTAAAAGTTGTACAGTGCTATCATGTCCGTTTTGACAAGCTATATAGAGAGGACTAAGTCCGTTCTCCTGACATAAATTAATGTCTGCTCCATTACTCAGTAAAAGTTGTACAGTGCTATCATGTCCGGTTGCACAAGCTATATAGAGAGGACTAACTCTGTTCTCCTGACATAAATTAATCTCTGCTCCATTACTCAGTAAAAGTTGTAAAGTGCTATCATGTCCATCAAAACAAACTATATAGAGAGGACTAACTCCGTGCTCCTCACATAAATTAATGTCTGCTCCATTACTCAGTAAAAGTTGTACAGTGCTATCATGTCCCTTTTGACAAGCTATATAGAGAGGACTAACTCCGTGCTCCTCACATAAATTAATGTCTGCTCCATTACTCAGTAAAAGTTGTAAAGTGCTATCATGTCCGTTTGCACAAGCTATATAGAGAGGACTAAGTCCGTTTTCCTGACATAAATTAATGTCTGCTCCATTACTCAGTAAAAGTTGAACAGTGCTATCATGTCCGTTTGCACAAGCTATATAGAGAGGACTAAGTCCGTTTTCCTGACATAAATTAATGTCTGCTCCATTACTCAGTAAAAGTTGTACAGTGCTATCATGTCTGTTTTGACAAGCTATATGGAGAGGACTGGCTCCGTTCTCCTGACATAAATTAATGTCTGCTCCATTACTCAGTAAAAGTTGTACAGTGCTATCATGTCCGTTTGCACAAGTTGTATAGAGAGGACTAAGTCCGTGCTCCTGACATGAATTAATGTCTGCTCCATTACTCAGTAAAAGTTGTAAAGTGCTATCATGTCCGTTTGCACAAGCTATATAGAGAGGACTAACTCTGTTCTCCTGACATAAATTAATGTCTGCTCCATTACTCAGTAAAAGTTGTACAGTGCTATCATGTCCGTTTTGACAAGCTATATAGAGAGGACTAACTCCGTGCTCCTCACATAAATTAATGTCTGCTCCATTACTCAGTAAAAGTTGTACAGTGCTATCATGTCCGATTTGACAAGCTATATAGAGAGGACCGGCTCCGTTTTTCTTGCATAAATTAATGTATGCTCCATTACTCAGTAAAAGTTGTACAGTGCTATCATGTCCGTTTTGACAAGCTATATAGAGAGGACTAAGTCCGTGCTCCTCACATAAATTAATGTCTGCTCCATTACTCAGTAAAAGTTGTACAGTGCTATCATGTCCGTTTTGACAAGCTATATAGAGAGGACTGATTCCGTTTTTGTTGCATAAATTAATGTCTGCTCCATTAATCAGTAAAAGTTGTACAGTTTTATTTCTTCGTTCTGCACCTGATTCTATATTGTTATATTCCCGGAATTCAGTATTGTTACCAGCTGCTAACATAAGAGGCGTCCAACCACCGTGTCCGTCAGTCATTTCATTGACTTTTACGCCTATTTTAATCAACTCAACAAGTAATTCATAATTATGGAACAGAGATACAATGTGAATAGGATAAAGTTTTCCCCATGTTTTTTTTAAAGATTCTTCTGCATGGCCTTTAAAAGCAGAAGTAAACAATTCTACTGAACCATTGCAACACAGAGCAGGAAAACATTCGATAAAATTAGTTTGCATTTTTTGTAGGTTGTTTAAGCAATATTGTGATAATTGTGTATGACAAAATGCAATGACAGCAAACAAAGGCGATACTGCATTTTCTAATTTCAAAAATGTAAATTTATGCATAATTAATTTTTCAGATGCCCGATCAAGCTCTTGTTTATAAATTGAAAGTTTGTTGGTTTCTAACAACATCTGTAGATTTTCGGGATGATCTGTTATCTTCTTTTTCAGTACTTCAATTACTTTTTCATTCCTGAGACAAGGGTTAAGTACGACATCTACCAGGCGTTCTCCATACAGTTCAATATAAAGCCTTTGTCCAAGTTCGTCAATGTATCTGTCACTTAAATAGATAGTGAAAGAGTCGCCGTGTTCGTCACAATTTCCTAATTTTACTCTTTTTCTGAGGAATCCAATATCAGCGTGTTTTATTGTTTCAGCGGGATAATCTGTTCCAAATACATGAGTTGTAACTTCCATCACAAAATCATGATAAAAATGATACGTATCATCAATTTTTTTGACATAAAAGCCTTTTATGGAGTTAAGAATGTCTTTAATTTCTAAAGGTGGTGTGTTCTCTGGTAATCCACAAAGTTTTAACGTATGTTTAAATTTGTTTTCCTTGTCTTTAGTTTTTAATAACTCACTTACACAAAGATCATCGTTAAAAAGTACAAGAAGAGTTAAAGCACAATATTTACCCTTGTCTTTTTTTCTGAACCCTAGTATTTCCTTTTTCAACACTGTTACAGGTTCTGTAAAAAATTCTATACCCTTATTTTTGTATTCCTCTTTGCTAGAATACAATTTACACAATAACGGGAAATATCTTTCAACTTCAACGATCTTATGGCGATCCTTGGCGGAAAAATGAATATCGGAGGTATATTTTTTCAAAATCTGCCGTTTTTCCTTAACAGATAATTTATTTTTGTTATTATCGATGTTTAAAATATCTGATGGGTTCACAAGATAGTGTGTCACTCTCGTGTCAGAAATAATGTGATTTCTACACGACATCACGAGTTTTGCTGTTTCTAAGTACAACTTTAATTCCTCTTCATTTGTTTGCCACGAATTATTCAAAATTTCATCAAAATATTCTTTTCCCAATGGATCATTAAAAACACAAATAGTCTTATCTTTTTTAAATCGACTTGAATTATATTCATCCACGATGTCTTCTACCTTTTTTACTCGTTTTACGGTCCAGCCTTGTTCTCTGTATTGGAGCGCAATATGTTGAATGATGGCCGACTTTCCGGATCCTGAGTGACCAGCCACAATAACCAGGTTCCTGTTTTTTATTATTTTCTCTACTTCTTTACACGCATTCGTTGAAATAAAACAAAAGTCGTCCTGCTCCCATTGGTCAAATATGGCCTTTTCAATTCGTGATTCTACAGTGAAAATTTTTTTAAAAAGTTTATTCTTAAAATAGACGCAATCCTTGAGTTTAGACTTTAACGAAAATAGATCCATAATATTAAACAAATATCTATATTTATCATTAATACACGCTAAGAGGTTTATGGAGTAAGGTGAAAAGAAGTTGAGAAACAACGTTAATAAGATTATTGCCGAAACCATGCCTTTTATACCACCCTTTATTTCAAAACACTTCTCCAATAGAAATTATAGGTGGAGATCAGAGCAAGAGAGTGCCACTCTCTTTGGTTTAGTAATCTATACTGCTATATTAAAATACTAGACTCGAATTTTTGGTCTTTAATACCGAAACATCGGAAGAATACTGTCTTTTGTTTTATATATTTTAAACATCATTGGTACTTGAGGATTACCAATTTGTTTTTATTTTTTCTCAGTTAAGCATCGCTAATTAATAATGAACGAAAATTCCTCATAAATCCCGGAAATCCCTGGATGTTTTGGATTTTACAATCTTGCGCTTCCGCAATACATTCACGCTAACGTAATCTTTAGTTTATGTTTCCACAATATCACATCTGCATGAATAAACTTAGAAATGATAATACAAATACGGGTAAATTTTCGTTGGACTTTTGCTATATATTCTGTTCATATATATTAATGATTTCTTATGAGAGAAAGTATAAAATAACAAATATACATTTCAACTAAGTACTTACTTTTGTCTTCGTGATGACAAAAAATATTTGATTAAATGCAAAAAAGTTACATTATATTTGTTAGGAGCGTGAAGATTGAATATGTTTTATCGTAAAAATGAATAATGTCCTACGGACCCAGTTTTACAAAGAAAATACGTGTACGTTGGTGAAAAGATGTTGAATTCTTATATTCTATGGATTAAGATTTTTAGTTGATCAAAAGGTATTTGCAGTCTCAAAAAGGTTTGTTGTGATGAATTTGACTGTTATTTTCAAGGCAACTTCATTAACTTTCTCCAAAATCGTTCCGGAGCGATTCTTCAATTTTCTGCTATATTACGAGTACAAGGGAAGCATTCTAACTGTGGTGAGGGCCTTTCCCGAGACACAGTTAGATTATTCAAACTAAGGAAAGTGTAGTGAAATTAATAGCATTATCATTATGTAATTGTCAATAATAACGTGTGTCAATATACCTATTTCGTAAATGTCCGATATGCAATGTCAACCCGTGCATACACGGGTCAAAGTCTAGTTTTTATTAAACATAATGTTATTTTGTCAATTGTTTTAATAAATGTTTTACTATTTTGCTGTAAACGAAAAAAAAAGTTTGCGTATTAACCCCGACGTGAAAATCCAAAGCATTTATATAAAGACATCACTGATGCGCTGTCTCAACTATAGTTTTATTTTGCGTGTGTATATTAGGGAATAATGTCAGCGGCATCTTTTTGATCTCGGTAATAACTGTAGAAGAATGTATAATCGATGAACATGATAAACTTATCAGTACAACGGTCCATACATATCAGACACAGTCAAGGGATGTTGAGAAAATATATACGTGCATCTATCAATTATCTTGAAAGCCATGCCCATTCAACTGAAATGTTATTGTAATTTTTACATAAAGATGATGAAAAACAATTGTTGATACATTGATTGTATTAGCTCGTAATAATATTAACTTATGCGACATCACCCTGAGTTTTATAATTTAATAAAATTAGTTTTAAGCTAATTACAAAGTAACATAAGCTAGCTGTTTTCATTAACATTTCATGAACATTGTTTATTTAATTTAGAATTTTACAAACTCGATGGGGATGAAGAGCAAAAATATGAGACCCTCGACCCCATTTACTGAGGTTGACACTTTTGCCAAGTGCGGTGCTTCTACAAGAAAGTGGGCAGTGATACCGGAGTGTGCCTGAGCAGATCATAATCTCAGTGTTTAGAATTTGAAGACCAATCGGGTAGGATACACGAAGATTAACAATTAACATTAGATTTTACGGTGCTAGATGATTCGTCTGGAACTGCATCCGTCATGTGCAGCACGAACGGGTGGAAGTTAAGGAAATGTTGGCGAAAAAGGAACATATATAAGGTTGTGCTGCGCTGTGGGCCGTAAGATAAAACGGAGGATAGGTTTGCCGTATTCCCGAAGGTCCACCAGTATACAGTTCCAGAGAAATAAACAGATAATATTGATGCAGGATTCCACATTTATAGTACGAGACTCAACGATTGCAACATTATAGCAATTTAACAGACAGACATGTACCAAACAAGTCGGATATGACAAGTAGTGGCTTCAAGACTCAAGACTCTGGACGAATCGGACGTGGCCGAGGCTGGCCGCCGTATTCCAGACTGTCGATTGACAATTGTACAAAACTATATATAATAATCTGAACAATGAGTATAAATTGACAGGTGATGACATAAGTAACCTGAGTGAAAGGTTCACAGATATAAAATATTTAATAAACTCAATGAGTCTTTGATGTCCAAGAAATGAAAACCTGATAATTGCACAATATTTTTCTAAGAAATGAGCCGTCCTTGAGACTTGTCACTCTGTCTCTTTGAAATCACATAAAGAGTCCGAAAAGTGTCAATTACTAAAAAAAATAAGTGAATTTGTAAGAAATAAACTGTGAGAAAATATTACAAAACAGACGTTAATTTTAAAAATAAAGTCCAAAATAAAGACTTAGTTATAACTGAACAGTGAATTTTGCACGGTGATACAGGTTGAATTTTTTCTCCCTTTAAATTGGCTTGTAAAATTAATTTTTAACGAAATAACACTTTTAAAAGGCTAATTAATAGTTTTTGTACAGTTTCTTATTATTATTGTTTTCGTACTGGTTCTAATTAAGGTCTTCCGTTTCGAGCGGAAGACCTTATTGTTTTCGTACTGTTTATTATTATTTTTTCCCCAAATTTTGTGCACGCCATTTCTTGAACATTATTCGATCGATCTCAACAATTTTTTCACAGTGATGGGACATTATCTGAATTTTATATATTATTGATTGTTTTTGTTGTCGGCACTTTCGGTCTCAATTTACGGCCGATTTTTTAATTTTTGACAACTTATTTTGTGCAGAGCTGATCTCAGAAACTATTAGAGATATGACTTTGAAATTTTAGAAAAGTAAGTCTATAGATTGAAGTTGTGCACTATTTTTTTTTTATTTTACGCCAGTGGCGCCATTTTTTTAAGCTTGCCTAGGCTCAAAAATTGGGTACGAATTTTCATTCAACATATAATGCTACATGAGGTGCAGAAGAATTATATACAAAAGTATAAGAAAAGCAGGATTTACAAAAAGAAACAGAATAAAGTAAACAATGAATTTGTTATTGTTGTTACGTAGGATGACCGACCAAATCAAATATTTTTCTAATTAAAGTACACATTTTCATAAGTATTACATGATTTGAAGACGACATTAGAGTTCTAAATTTTAAGATGTTTGGGTTTTTAAGATATTAATCACTAAACATTTTTTTTCTTACATGTGACAGTGCACTACATTCTAAAACATAATGAAATTCATCGCCAATTTGATTGGCTTCACATAAGCCGCATTTGCGATCTTCACGTGGAGTATTGTTCCACCTACCAATTTCTATAGGGAGGTGATGGTTTGTAGTTCTATATTTAACAAACAAGTTTCTTAATTTTCGTGAAAGTATTAATAGATAGTCTTCACAACAAAAATTACATTTAAAAATACGATATATAGCACCTTTTGACGAACTATCTAATTCACTATTCCATATTTGGACAAATTGATCTTTAAGATTTTGTTTGACAATATTTTATAACCATTTTACGCTAACAGGATTTTGCTGGTGCCATACAAAGGATGAGCCACAGCTATCAAGAATGTTTTTTATACAAACTAGCCACTTATTATTGATTTCACCTCTAATGTAACAATTATAAAGATACATATACATAGTTTTACATAACTTATTCTCCTGGCATAACATCATCTTTGCCCAAAATCCAATCATTCTCGTATAAATTGTTATGTATAATGGAAAACGACCTGTCTCCCCATAAACCATAAAACTGTGGGTACTACTTTTCAAGTTAAGTACGTGTTTAAGAAACCTTAAATGTACACGCTCGATAACATCAATATTTTCGTAACCCCATATTTCACAAGAGTATAGTAAAACTGGTAAAACAACCTTGTCAAATAAGTCTAACTGAATATCAAAGGACATGTCAAAATATCTTATTTTTCTAATAATACCATACATAGCTTTCTGGAATTGAGTACACAAGTGTTTCTTGGCTTTACAAAAAGAACCAGATCGGGAAAATAATATTCCTAGGTAGTTATACTCTTTAACTACTTCTAATTTATCATTATTGTACATAAATGAGAACTTAGGAGCAGGTCCTTTGGAGAATATCATAACTTTGGTTTTTTTCACATTAACTGTAAGTTTCCAGTATTTACAATATATACAAAATTCTTCAAGCGCATGTTGTAAATCTTGAGCCGACTCAAAGTTGTTGATCGTAACAATATAACTCAGGAATGATAGTTGCGACGCCCATTTATTACGTAAATAAGGATTTTAGGGGCCAACGTACTTAAACTTTGACGCAATATATCTAGAGAGGGAGACAAGTAGAATTATAGAACTATAGTTTTACATGTATTTGACATTTAACTATTTTGTTTTGTTTGTCAAAACTTCCGATCGTCACCAGGAGCACTTTAAAAAAAAATTCTTTTGCATTTAATTTGTTTCATATAGAATTGAAATATAAGTAATAATCCTTTATAATGTCATGTATCCGATGTTAAATATGCAAAAAAATCTATTTCCGGTAAGATATCTCAAATATCTCAGAAAGCGTGTTTTGAATAAATGTTTTACCCACGAGATCTCAGAAAGTCAAGTGATCAATACACGAAACTTAAATAGATAGAAAATGCATATAATCGCTTTCATTTTGTCAATCTTCACTTCCAGTCCTCACCGCAAGGGTTCAAACAAATCAAGCTGTTTGAAAGTTTAACTGTTTTTCTTTGACAATTTCAGTAACACTGATAAACAATAGAATACAAGTGTCCAATGTTCAAGAAAAAATAACTTCTTTTTTTCACTGATCATTTCTGTTTGTCTGTTTCCTGTCAAGAGACAAAAAAAACCCAAGTATTCTTTTTAAAGGAATGATCGGCAATAATGATATATTGATAGCTAGAAGCAATCAACATGATCAGTTTGATGTAAAATAATTTAAAAAAGTACTGTATTTTTACAAAATATAGAATATTTTGAATCTGTACACAATAATTTCATCATTACAAACCGTCAACAAATTTATTTTTGAAATAAATTTGGGGAAAACCGTTCGTAAACTCTTTGTCTAGTTTTTTTATTTTTTAACGTAATTATTAAATGTTACTGTATCTTCTTCTTCTTCAGAATACTGGGTAGGGCTCTTCAAAGAGCATTAACACGTATACAAAGAAAGAGTTGTATTAGAATAATTTAATGCGACTGAAAAACATTAAATGTCATCATAACTTGCTTTTGAGGTCGCATTATAACCTAACCTTGTTTATAAATCAAGCTGTTTTCCTAGCTGCTATTATGCAACATTTATAGATCGAGGTCAGTTCATGGAGATCTTCTTATGATTGAGGTCAGTTCATCGAGGCCAACTGCATTACTGAATGAATCTTTTGATCGAAGTTCTTACACGTGATACAAAATGTGCATTCTTGAGTTAACAGGTCGAACTGTATTTTATGTATGTTTGCATCTCTTAAGGTAAATGAATTGAAATAAAACTGAGTAAAATGTTATATAAATACTAAACCAAACTCCAAGTTTTTTAAAGAACTACTTATGCAAGCGGAATGTGTGCGCACGTGGACGCATTTGCCTGATGCCTCATATGGACACAACCTTGATAGGCCGAAGCCGATCACAAAAAGCAATGAGATCTCAAAAACGGTGATGACTTGAACAATCAAACTTTGTGGGATGATAACCCTAAGAATGTATCCGTGTTTACATTATTTTTTTGAATCGTCGTCACTTCCAGTCGTCACCAAAAGCTCTTAAATATATTTGTTTCCTTATATTTTTTTTTTACATGGAATGAATACCGGTATATCATTACACGATCTTTTATATGTTAAATAAGCAAACATATTTTACTTCCGGTGAGTTATATCAAATATCTAAGGTACTTATCCATTTTACATATTTAATACCCGCGAGATTTTAGTCACTGTAAGTGATTGAAACACGAACTTTTATGAATGATAGATAATTGGTTGAAGATGTGTTTAACGGTTTTTTTTTCTCTCAACTGTCACTTCCGGTACTCACTAGAAGAGTTCATACAATTCATGTTTTTACCAAGTTTAACCGATTGTCTTTGGTGTTTCGTCTAGCATGATAAACAGTGATGTACACTAAGCAAATGTATAAAAAAACTGCTTTTACTTTCATTAATCACTTTCGTTCGTCCGTTTCCGGTCTCGAGAAAAAGAAAACTAGTATCACAGGATCTCATATTTGGCAGAGAGTATCAATATTTAATCGTATCATATAAAACAAAATTGGATGGAAGACATTCTCGTTACTCGTAACGAAATCTTTCATGTTTCTTTAATTTTACTAAATGGGGAATAATTCGAAGCTTGATAGGAAATTCAATCGATAGAATACACAATGGCAACACCGCAAGGCATGTTATCATATCTGAAATACTCAAAACAATCGGTGTATAAACGAGCAAAACATTAAGATTAAAAAAAGAAGATTCAAATCAGACTTTTTTCAGAATAATAGTAAGGTCGTAAGACCTTTTTTTTCATTATTAATGCTTTAGGATTGCATTTCTAATGATAAATTGAAATTTGAGTGTCAGTCCCAAATTTATAAGCAAGATGCAGGGCTCACAATTCTTTGTCATGTAAACAAGGCTTGTGCCCTGTTTTTGTTTACATAGGTTCAATATACCGGTAAACAATCTTTTTTACTCTGATTTGTCTATCTTCTTATTCATTTCTAGCATAAAGAAACAGTCCCTAACGATTAACATATTCATGTTGGGTCTAAAACTGGAATTTTCACTTCAACATTCAAAATGAAAGCAAAAGCGCCGTTTACATAAGAAAGAATAGTAAGCTCTGTAACTAGCTAATAACTCACCAAATGACTCTCAAAGTTTGGTTGCCTATTAAAATTGCCTAACTGAAGCATTGTTAACATAAAAACCGGGATAAAAAAATGTTGACCAAAATCGTGACCATGCCTATTGAAAGACCTAGAAGGGCTAATGGTATTGAAAAGTATGAAACACCTAAACTGTCTAATCATGGCAAAATTAAATTCGTTAAGTGCATATATCATTATGTAGTGTGCTTTAATCGTTCTGTGGTGGACTTCTTCAATTATGTGATAGGCATTTATTATTATGGCATGTACATTCATCATTAAGTGATGTACATTTAGCAATGTGTGATCTGCATTTGGCATTATGTGTCTTTACATAATGTGTTTTAAACATTCATTATGTGACATGGTTTTTTCTTGAAGCGATGTACTTATTTGTTCATCACGTCCTGTTCAAACATCTTTATGTTTTGTACAAACTTCATTATGTGGTGTGCAAACTTCGTTATGATGATGAACAAAGTCACGTGACAATTTTTAACGTTAAAAGTTGGCGGACGTAGATCCAGCGGGAAAATTCAAAACTGATATTTATAATTCAAATGTAGGAAAGTTATACTAAATGGTGTGACAATGATATGTGTCTTCATGTTTGTATTACATCGTTTACTTCATTTGCCAATTTTCCGTTTTGCGCCCGTCATATAACACTCGCATTTTGGATATGGGACAAATGAAGTCCGTCACACCTTTTAGTATAACCATTGTAAGAGATTAAAAATTACAAAAGACACTTCCCTTTATTAGCTGTGCCAAAGTTCCTACATTTGAACTAAAAATATAGAAGTAACAGAACTGTTAAATATGTAGCAATGCAATTTCATCAAAATAACCAGGAAAAGCATTTTGTAAGTTTCTGCTTAAAATTCTCAAAAGAAAAGAAAAAAATACCCACAAGAGTAATTGCCAATAATTTATAAATAATGAATTTATGCACTCTGTGAAAATCCCAGGTATGCAGTAGATCCAGATTCAGTGGTGATTATTACTAATGACAGGTGTAATGCACAGTTCTGAACAGGTTGTAAACTTAGGTGTTGATGGGCCGATCCAGGCACATAGCATCGTTTTTGAAAGGTAGGGGGGAGGCAGACATCCTAAAAAATCCTCAAAACTTAATTTCCCTACTGGCGTGCGACCAGTTCTCGCCGAGTACCATTTCTCGCCAGTACATTGTGACGTCATTTTTCGTATATAATTTTTCCTTTGATGCTACGTGCCTGCGATTGGAAAACGAAGATGAACGCAGAATAATTTTTTTGACAAGTATCATGCAAAACTTTCAGCTGATTTGACAGTTTTAGATAAACCTAAGATGTCGTTGATGTGTATCTTGTGTATTATTAGATTGATTGTATTTCTTTCTATTATGAGAAGAATATATAACGTCAGGTGCCTGTGGCACTAATGCCTCAAACTGATATAAATAAAATATGTTCAAAGGCTTGACAAAATAAAAAGAGATGTGCAGTTGTTCAAAGTGTACTTAATATTTATAGGTTTACAATACAGAGAAGACTGCAGCATTGGGCATATAACTGCATGCCTTATGATTAGCATGTACTTCTAACCTAACCTTTAAAAAAAAATACATGTATATTGCATAAATAAATATGCTGGCACAACCCTATATAATAAATTGATTATTATTGTGAGACAAATTACTATCTTTGCCGCTGTTTATTAGGGAGATACCTATGCTCACTTCTTAAATCATTTGTGCAATGGATCAGCAAATAAGTTCCTAATGATGGCGGATTTGCAGATAAAGATCTGTCGCGACCTTACTTTCATACCATTCTATTTTTCCCATATCTCCGCAATTTCAAAATTCTAAATTTTCCACTACGTAATTCCATAAATATAATTCAAATTACATGTATATGTTATGTAATTTTCTATTTGGATATATAGTTTCAATTAAAAATAGATGCTATGACTTTATTTGAAAGCCTTCAATTGCATTTTGCATGCTCTAAAAGACAGATTCAAAATATTCTTACTCCAAATGTAGCCTAGCACTCTAATTTTTTGGGCACTAGCAGTTTAAATGCCAATAAAGAAATATTAAGAAAAACTAACTGAAGCTGGGAAACGTCCTGCGTGTGCGTAAAAGTAAACGGTATATAAATAAATAAATTAATTGATTTATAAATAATTGAATTAGCAAATAGTTTTCTAGGGGACCATGATTTGAACAACCTATAATCTACATTATCGGAAGATGCTTCAACTCCAATTAGAGCTTTTCTTGCCAAATTGTTTTTGAGAAGAAGATTTTTAACGCTTTTCTCTATAGATTCCCATGTACAAATTTGACTCCCCATTTTGGCCCCACCCTACCCCTTGGAACTATGATTTGAACAAATTTGAATATACACTATCTGAAAATGCTTCAACTCCAAGTTGAGCTTTTCTAGCCTAATAGGTTTTGAGAAGAAGATTTTTAAAGCTTTTTTCTATATATTGCTATGTAAAAATTCATCCCCCATGGTGGCCCCATCCTACCCCTGGGGACCATGATTTGAACAAATTTGAATCTACACTACCTGAAGATGCGTCAACTCCAAATTGAGCTTTTCTGGCCAAATAGTTTTTGAGAAGAAGAATTTTAAAGCAGCTTTTCTCTCTATACAGTGAATATATTCCTTTGTAAAAATTCATCCCCAATTGTGGCCCCATCCTACCCCTGGGGACAATGATATAAACAAACTTGAATCTACACTATCTGAAAATGTTTGAACTCTAATTTGAGCTTTTATGGCCAAATAGTTTTTGAGAAGAAGATTTTTAAAGCTTTTCTCGCTATACATATTTCTATGTATAAGTATACCCGTCCCCCTCATTGTGACCCCACCCTATCCCCGGGGACAATAATTTGAAGAAACTTGAATCTTCACTATCTGAGGATGGTTCAGCTCCAATTTAAGCTTTTCTGGTCAAATAGTTTTTGAGAAGAAGACTTGTTAGCTTTTCTCTATATATTCCTATTGTGGTCCCACCCTACCATTTGGGGACCATGATTTAAACAAACCTGAATCTACACTATTTAAGGATGCCTAAAAACAAGTTTAAGCTTTTCTGTCCAAGAAGTTTTTGAGAACTAGACTCTTGTTGCTATAGCAACAAAAAGGTCTTCCGTTCATCATGTATTAATCTGTACAAAAAAATCCATTTTTCATGTAAACAGAAAATGGATATAATGTATACTCTACAGGAATTCCAAAGAAATAAACAAAACAAAAAAACAAAATGTCAATTTTTGAATACTTTCTGTTACGACCGGTAGTTACCCCGGATTATCGCAACATAGTAAACATATCTTCACACATTGCTTTGTCTTTCCTCAAAGTTTAGATACTCAAGTTGTTGCTAGTTATAATTTATCGTTGAGAAAAGGTGTATGTCTCGGGACCAGAAACGAACAAACGGAAGTGATTAAAGAAACTGAAAGTAGATATTTTAGTACATTTACCTACGGTACGTTACTGTAAACTACTTTGAGTAAAATGTTAAAAAGGATCTGAAGTAAAAAAAAACTCTACTGCTTGAACGATTTGATTGAGAACCGGAAGTGACGTACGACCAAATGAAACCCGTTAAACACATGCTCAATAAAATATCAAATATCAATATAAGATTTGTGTCTTGATCTCTCACAGTTTCTGAGATCTTGTGGGTATTTTGTTTTTAAAAAAGAAGGCTACCTGAGATATTTGAGATGTCGGAGGTAGAACTGTTTTTTGGTTTTTTTTTAACCATGTGTAGATAACCATTAGAATTTCTATAGCAGAAATGTTACTGCCATGCTTAATAACCAAAATATTTTTTAAAAATCCAAATTGGGTGTACTTCCTGTGACGACCGGAAGTTACTCCAGACAAAACAAAATAGTTTTAACACATGTAAACACATAGGTCTATCATCCCGCAAAGTTTGGTCGTTCAAGTTGTTACTGTTCTTGAGATCTCGTTGAAATAAGGTTGTTTTTATCTCGGGACAGGAAATGGACAAACGGAAGTGCTCAATGTAAATTGTATTAAATATTTCTTGTATACTTGCCTTTTGTATATTATGGTTCATCGAGCTAACTACAAATATCAAAGGAAAAAAGTTAAACTGATAAACAGCTCGATTTGTTTGAACTATTCCTTTGTGGACCAGAAGTGACTGCAGACAAAATGAAACTATTTAAACACATCTTCAATCAAATGTCTATCATCCATGAAAGTTTCGTGCTTTGATCACTTAGAGTTTCTGAGATCTCGTGGGTACAAAATGTGTTTTAAAAAAGCTACCTGAGATAATTGAGATATCTTATTGATAATATATTTTTTTTGTTGATATGACATCGCATAGATTACCAATATATAGATTTATACTTATATATAATTATTCCAGATAAAAGAATTTAATGCGTAAAAATACTTATTTTGGAAGTGCTTCCGGTTACGACCGGAAGTTACGATGAACATAACAAAATAGTTTAGACACATCTACGACTATGGATCTCTCACCCCACAAAGTTTCGATGTTCAAGTATTTGCCGATTCTGAGATCTCGAGGGGATCAAGGTTTTTTGACGCGGGACAGGAAACGGACGACCGGAAATGAATTTAAAAAAAATGAGAAAAACGCCTCGAGATATCATCATTCTCTATCAGTCCTTAAATTTTCAGGAAAATCTATCAAGCCATCTCTGAGAAATTCTGCCGATAAAAAAGGAGAGAAAAAAAATAAGAAAGAAAGAAACAAAGAAAGAAAGAAAAAACACTACAATCACTATAAGGTCTTCCGTTGGAAACGGAAGACCTTAATAAAATTTTTAAAGATTTTCTCTATACACTCTTACGTAAAAATCCATCCCCCATTGTGAGAAGAAGATTTTTAAAGATTTTCTCTATATATTCCTTTGTAAATCTTGATCCCCCAATTATGGCCCAACCCTACATCCGGGGGCCATGATTTGAACAAAATTGAATCTACACTACCGAAGGATGCTTCAGTACAAGTTACATTTTTTCTGGCCTTATAGTTTTCGAGGAGAAGATTTTTAAAATATCAACAAATTTTTAATATATCTTAATTATCTCCCCTTGAGAGAGGGTGTGGCCCTTCATTTGAACAAACTTGTATCCCATTTGTTCTTGAGAAGAAGATGAAAATGTGAAAAGTTTACAACAACACCAACGACAACGCCAACGCCGACAGACAACGGACAAATTTTCAATAGAAAAGATCAGTTGAGCTTTCAGCTCAGGTGAGCTAAATAGCACATGCCATAATGATAGTGATGATTGCATATCACATAATGCCAAATGCATATTACATAATGCCAGATGCACATGCCATGACAATGAAAGCACATCACGTAAGTACACCACATAACGATAAAAGCACACGACCTTATGATACAAGGATACCACATAACGAATAATGCACGCTACATAATGATATACGGTAATGATACATGTTTAAGCACATAATGAATTTAGTTTTGCCATTATAAGACACTCTAGGCGTTCCATAGAAAAGTATATACTGTGTATAATACTCCTACAATCCATGTGCCTCATTGTTGTCCCTTATTTAACTGTGTAAATATGGTTTAGTTATTAAGCTGACGTAGAGGAATGTGCAGTGAAATAATTTAAATGGATGCAAAAAGTTGCATGGAACTTGTCCATTGTTCTATTTGTAGCAGTCTCATTGGTATTAATCTCCCCTTCACGACACAGGTGAAGTTGCTTGTGACTAGTGGTAACCCCTTGACTCCCAGAAGGTGGCAAAAATCAGCGAGAGCCGAGTTCGTTGCAAGCAACGATGGGGTCTTCCGTTACATGCAGCTTCAAGTCACGAAAGGATTGTCAATCAGTCTTTATAAAACCATCCCTTCTCCTTACACTTGTCAGGGTCTTACAGATATTGATAGGATGTCTTTTCACACTACCTTAACTTATGACCAATCAGGGCTTTAGAAAATCAATTTGAACTCTTGAAAATTAGTCCATGCGTATTTTCTATGCATAAATTTAACTCCCAGACTGCAGAGTATTGAAGAGTTAGATTTTATGTAAAACAGATAAAGGCATGTATGTGATAAGTTGGGTATATATTTAGACAAGAAAAGTATTGACTGCGACTTTATTACGCACAGGGAGCTATTGTCCAAAAGCAAAAAGAAATCGGGTATGCATGTCTTCATGTGAAGTTTTTAACTCCCATGTTACGCAATATCTAAACAATACTATATTACAGTTAGATTTATAAGATAATGAAGAACAACTTTTCCAGCGACATCATTATCGTAGCATGTATCGTTTTTTAGTTATACAGCAAAGACTTTCCAGGTGCCAAGATCTCTTATTTAAGCGGCAAGCCCCCTTAATCTGGTCTCAAATGAAAGCCCTTTAATTTAAAAACAACTTTTGTTCTATATGCATTTAGAAAATAATTCAAACTAAAACGTTACGAAGCAAAAACATGAGTAAAAATTAGCAATTTTTGAAACATAGATATCGATTATATAGTTCAAGAGGTAGAATTGAAAAAAATAAATACGAAAATCAGAGAAAGACATTCAAAGTGTCAATTTTAAAGATTTCTAACTTTGGATGATTTGCTGTGGACCATTTTTGAGCCTTTGTCCGGAAACGAATGCGTCTTAAATTTTGAATAAAAGGGGAATAACTCGAACCCGGAAGTTACTATTTCCCATCTTTTCGTGACTTAAAAACTAAATCTAGTCTACAATACACCTTGAAAATTTGAATGATATCGGATGACAAACAAAACAGTTATTAAGGTTTTAAAAAAAGTCTAGAAGAAGAATAACAGCAAGAGGCCCATGGGCCACTTAGCTCACCTGAGGAACAATAGGTATGATAAAATTAGCTTAATCGAGTCATAATACAAACAATCTGGACAATGTACAATAATACATGTAGATCCTGTATAAATAAAATCCATTTTTCCCGCTGGATATTCTTATGGTTATAATCATTAGTCCCTTTTCTAACAGGATGATTTTATAGTCATATCACATGTTGAGTATTGAAGTCCTCAAAAAGATCCTTTACATTTGTTTATATATGGGATATTAAGCTACATCTAAACTCTAAACCTTCTTGTGAGGCCGAAGAATTGTCCTGGAGCCAAAGTCTTAACAATTATAAAGAATCATCTGGCTGATTAGTTTCTGAGAAGAAGATTTTAAAAGATTTACTTTATATATTCTATGTAAAACTTTAACACCCCCCCCCCCCCACAAATGTGGCCTCACCCTACCCAAGGGATCATGTTTTCACAACTGTGAATCTACACTACCTGAGGATACTTCCAGACAAGTTTCAGCTTTCCTGGCTGATTAGTTTCTGAGAAGAAGATGTTTAAATATTTACTCTATAAATTCCTATGTAAAACTTCGACCCCCCATTGTGGCGCACCCTACCCCCAGGGATCATGATTTTCACAACTTTGAATTTACACTACCTGAGGATGCTTCCACACAAGTTTCAGCTTTCCTGGCTGATTAGTTTCTGAGAAGAAGATTTTTAAAGATTTACTCTATATATTCCTATGTAAAACTCCGACCCCCTATTGTGGCCCCGCCCTACCCCTGGGGGTCATAATTTTCACAACTTTGAATTTATACTACCTGAGTATGCTTCCACACAAGTGTCAGCTTTCCTGGCTGATTAGTTTCTGAGAAGAAGATTTTTAAAGATTTACTCTATATATTCCTATGTAAAACTTTGACCCCCCTTTGTGGCCCCACCCTACCCCCAGGGATCATGAATTTCACAACTTTGAATCTACACTACCTGAGGATGCTTCCACACAAGTTTCTGCTTTCTTGGCTGATTAGTTTCTGAGAAGAAGATTTTTAAAGATTTACTCTATATATTCCTATGTAAAACTTCGACCCCCCATTGTGGCCCCATCCTACCCCCGGGGGTCATGAATTTCACAACTTTGAATTTAAACTACCTGAGGATGCTTCCACACAAGTTTCAGCTTTCCTGGCTTTCTGGTTCTTGAGAAGAAGATTCTTTAAAATTTCTCGAATTTTTTTATTAATTTCTAATCATCCCCCCTTGAAAACGAGTGTGGCCCTTATTTTTCACAACTTTGAACTCCCTTTGCCTAAGGATGATTTGTGCCATGTTTGGTTGAAATTGGCCCAGTAGTTCTTGAGAAGATGTTGAAAATGCCAAAAATCTGCCCCTGTCGCAACCACTATTGAAAAAAAAATTAGTGGTTGCGAATGTCATTTTAATGTCATCATAAGAAGCACTTTGCAACCACTATTCAATATATGGCCTTACTGAAATAATCCTTTCAATAGAAGTTGGGAATGATTTCATATATTAAATTAACTTTGCAACCTATATGTAAACAAAAGTGGTAAGAAAGACGATGTTAATAACTTTGTATTTGTTTGAAAAAGATGTTAGAATGAAAGAAATAGACTTGATTAGCGACCTATTCAAAATACACATTTTTGGTATTATAGATTAGCATTTTATACTAGTGGATAATAAAATTTTGATAATGACACCTTTATCACAATTTCAATTCTCTGCATAAACTTACCGATATAATAAGTTCTTGCAGATTTATTAATGTATAATATGTGTGTCATTGTCTCATTCTATAGATTATGACAATTGTAAATAATTTGTAATAGGGAGATTACCTAGTCATTTTTAAATGTAGATAATGAAAAACAATTGTTGGTACATTGATTGTATTAGCTCGTAATAATATTAACTTATGCACCATCACCCTGAATTTTATAATTTAATAAGATTTGTTTTAAGCTAATTACAAAGTAAAAAAAGCTAGCTGTTTTCATGAACATTCATGAACATTGTTTATTCAATTTAGAATTTTACAAACTCGATGGGGTCGAAGAGCAAAAATATGAGACCCTCAACACCGTTAAAAGTACCCCAGTAACTGAAGTTGACACTTTTGCCAAGTGCAGTGCTTCTACAAGAAAGCGGGCAGTGATCCCGGAGTTTGCATTAGCAGATCATAATCTCAGTGTTTAGAATTTGAAGACCAATCGGAAAGGATACACGAAGATTAACAATTAACATTAGATTTTACGGTGCTAGAGAATTCGTCTGGAACTGCATCCGTCGTGTGCAGCACGAACGTGGGGAAGGAAATGTTGGCGAATACGGAACATATATAAGGTTGTGGCCCGCTGTGGGCCGTAAGGTAAAACGGAGGATAGTATTGCCGTATTCCCGAAGGTCCACCAGTTTACAGTTCCAGTGAAATAAACAGGCAATTGATGCAGGGTTCCACATTTATTGGACGAGACTCAACGATGGAAACATTATAGCAATTTAACAGACAGACATGTAACACACAAGTCGGATATGACCAGTAGTGGCCTCCGGACTCAAGATTCTGGGCGAATCGGACGTGGCCGAGGCTGACTGCCGTATTCCAGACTGTCGATTGACAATTGTACAAAACTATACATAAGAATCTGAACAATGAGTATAGGTGATGCCATAAGTAAGCTGAGTGAAAGGTTCACAGATATGAAATTTTTAATAAACTCAATGAGTCTTTGATGTCCAAGAAATGAAAAACTGATAATTGCACAATATTGTTTTAAGGGATTAGCAGTCCTTGAGACTTGGCACTCTGTCTCTTTGAAACCGCATACAGAGTCCGAAAAGTGTCAATCACTAAAAAAATAAGTGACTTTGTAAGAAATAAACTGTGAGAAAATATTACAAAGCAGACGTTAAAGGGACTTGGACACGATTTGAGATTAAAAATTTTATTTTTATTTTTTTTATGTATAAAATGGTTCACTTGTGCATTTTAAATGATTGACCAAAATATTAAATGTTAAAGTAAAGTTACAAGCGAGATACAGAGGTAAGAATTGATAGTTATTTAAACAAAGCTCGAGTCTTATAGTTGTTTACAAAAAATGTAATGTAGAATTTTACCATTTCTTAGACAAAATGACATGCAAATTTGTTAAAAACTACTTCAATATTTTCATAAATACTATTATCAACAAAACAAAGTTACATTTGATTAAACCTTACACCATCACAACACATATATGTGAAAAATGACAATATTCGAGCTTTGTTTAATAAACAAAGAATTATGAACTCTGTAACTTGCTTATAACGGGATGATATCAAATTTGATTTTTTTCTCCTTTTAATCGGCTTGTACAATTAATTTTTAACGAAATAACACTTTTAAAAGGCTAATTAATAGTTTTGGTGCAGTTTCTTATTATTAAGATCTTCCGTTTCCAACGGAAGACCTTATTGTTTTCGTACTGTTTCTTATTTAGGTCTTCCGTTTCTAGCGGAAGACCTTATTGTATCTATACTGTTTATTATAATTCTTTTCCCAAAATTTTATGCACGCAATATCTTGAAAATTAATCGACCGATCTCAACAATGTTTTCTCAGGTGATGGGACATTATCTGAATTTTATATATCATTGATTGTTTTGTTGTTGGCACTTCCGGTCTTGATTAAAGGCCGATTTTCTAATTTTTAACGTATTTTGTGCAGAGCTGATCTCAGAAACTATCAGAGATATGACTATGACTATGACATTTTAGAAAAGGTAGGCTATAGATTGAAGTTGTGCACTATTATTGTATTTTACGCCAGTGGTGCAATTTTTTTTACCTCGCCTAGGCTCGAAAATTGGGTACGAATTTTCATAAAAAAATTTGCATATGTTTTTATCTGTATCTTTTTACAAGTTGATATTTTGTTAAAACATATATAACAAAAGTGGTAAAAAATTAAATGTTCTTTCCAACAAAATCAAAAAAAAGGGCTGGCCTTTTTATTTAGGGGCCAAGCGACTCGTAAAGTCTATTACGAATAACTTAAAAACGATAAAGATTTTGTGATGCATTATAGAAGCAAAGTTGTTGATCGTAACAATATATATCAGGAAAAATCGTTGCAACGCCCAGTTATTACGTAATAAGGGATTTTTACGTGCCAAAGTACTTAAACTTTGACGCAATATATCTAGAGAGGGAGACATATTTTGTTATGCGTTGTAGAAGAGAAAATGCTTGCATTGATGATTCTTATCAATTCCACAATTTCTCAGAGATGGCTCAATAGTTTTTTTGTAAATTTTCAGGAGTGATAGAAAAAAATATTATCTCGAGTATCAATTTTTCATTTTTTTTAAAGTTCATTTCCTGTCGTCCACTTCCTGGTCATCAACAGAAAGAGTGTGACATTGAGATCTGAAAAATGATAAGGACTTGAGTCTTCATACTAAGTAGGATTATAGACCTATAGTTGTATATGTCATTTAATTATTTTGTTTTATTTGTCATAACTTTCGATCGTCACCGGGAGCACTTCAAAAAAAAATCTTTTGCATTTAATTTGTTTTATATAGAATTGAAACACAGGTAATAATCCTAACATATGTCATCTATCCGATGTTAAATTAAAAAAAAATCTACTTCCGGTGAGATATCTCAAATATCTCAGAAAGCGTTTTTTGAATAAATGTTTTACCCACGAGATCTCAGAAAGTCAAAAGATCAATACACGAAACTTAAATAGATAAAAACCATTCGATAGAAAATGCATATAATCGCTTTTATTTTGTCAACCGTCACTTCCAGTCCTCACCGCAAGGGTTCAAACAAATCAAGCTGTTTGAAAATAAGACATAATCGTTACTCGTAACGAAATCTAGTATGTTTCTCTAATTTTACTAAAAGGGGAATAATTCGAAGCTGGATAGAGAATTCAATCGATAGAATACATAATGTCAACATCGCAAGGCATGTTATCATATCTTAAATACTCAAAACAATCGGTGTATAAACGAGCAAAATATTAAGATAAAAAAAGAAGATTCAAATCAAACTTTTTTTCAGAATAATAGTAAGGTTGTACGATTAAATTGGGAGGATTTTATTACCAGACCAGTAGGCTTTGAAATGCAAATACACTATCCATGATACAAAATGTTTAAATGGGCATGGTCACGATTTTGGTCAATTTTTTTTTACTGTTTTTATCATTATTAATGCTTTAGGATTGCATTTCTAATGATAAATTGAAATTTGAGAGTCAGTCCCAGATTTACAAGCAAGATGCATGGCTCACAATTCTTTGTCTTGTAAACAAGGCTCGTGTCCTGTTTTTGTTTACATAGGTTCAATATATCGGTATAAAATCTTTTTTCAATCTGATTTGTCTATCTTATTATTCATTTCAAGCATAAATAACAGTCCCTAACAATTAACATATTTATGTTGGGTCTAAAACTGGAATCTTCACTTCAACATTCAAAATGTAATCAAAAGCACTGTTTACATAACAAAGAATTGTAAGCTCTGTAACTATCCAATAACTCACCAAATGACTCTCAAATGCAAAGTTTGGTTGCCTATTAGAATTGCCTCACTGAAGCATTGTTAACATTAAAATCGGGAGAAAAAAATGTTGATCAAAAATCGGAACCATGCCCCTTTAAAGACCTGGAAGGGCTAATGGCATTGAAAAGTATGGAACACCTAAATTGTCTAATCATAGCAAAATTAAATTCGTTAAGTGCTTATATCATTATGTAGTGTGCTTTAATCGTTCAGTGGTGTCCTTCGTCAATTATGTGATAGGCATTCATTATTATGGCATGTGCATTCATTATCAAGTATTGCATATTTAGCCATGTGTGATCTGCATTTGGCATTATGTGTCTTTACATAATGTGTTTAGCATCATTATGTGACATGGTTTTTTCTTTAAGCGATGAATGTTTCTGTTCATCACGTCATGTTCAAACATCTTTATGTTACATGTATGTACAATCTCTATTATGTGGTGTACAAACTTCTTATGATAAAGAACAAAGTCACGTGACAATTTTTAAAATTAACAGTTGGCTGACGTAGATCCAGCGGCAAAATTCAAAACTGATATTTATCTTCCTAATTTGTTTACAAACTTTACGGGTGCAAACGTAAATGGGCTAACGATGCAAAACTCTTACTGACACATACTTTTTTTTAAGAAAGTGGATCTCATCTGCCACGCACTTTAAATCACTTGCTTCGACAACATATGGCGGATTTGCAGATTAAATATAAAACGTAAAAATTAAAATAAATAGACAAATCATGAACCTCGTATCACACTGCCGAAACACTATTGCTGTTGTACAGCTAAATCTAATGAGCGAGGAAGTGAGCATATCTCTCAAATCCTTATTGACATAGTCGGCATTTAAGAGCAAAAAGCACTGCTGTCTTTGTCTTAAATATCTGTCTTTTTTTTTACATGAGTCCCGGATTGTCTTAAAGCCGGACTTCATTTGTCCCATATCCAAAATGCCCGTGTTATATGACGGGCGCAAAACGGAAAATTGGCGAATGATGTAAACGGTGTAATACAAACATGAAGACAAATATTTTTGTAGTATAACCATGGTAAGAGATTAGAAATTACAAAAGACACTTTTCTTTATTAGCTGTGCCAAAGTTCCTTTTTAGGTTTATTTATTATTATATATTTATAGGTTTTCAATACAAAGATAAGACTGCAGCATCGGGCATATAACTGCATGACTTATGATTTGCATGTACTTCTAACCTAACATTTTAAAAAAAAAATACAACTATATTGTATTCTTAGGGACCATGATTTGAACAATCATTAACCTACACTATCGGAAGATGACTTAATTCCAATTAGAGCTTTTCTGACCAAATAGTTTTGGAGAAACAGATTTTTAAAGATTTCTCTATATATTCCTATGTAAAAATTTGATTGCCCAATCCTACCCTTTGGGGACCACGATTTGAACAAACTTGAGTCTATACTATTTGAGGATGCCTCAACACAAGTTTAAGCTTTTCTGTCCAAATAGTTTTTGAGAATAAGATTTTTAAAGACTTTCTCTATACACTCCTATGTAAAAATCCATCCCCCATTGTGGCCCCATCCTACCCCCGGGGACCAAGATTTGAACAAACTGGAATCAACACTACCTAAGGATGCTTTAGTACATATTACAGCTTTTCTGGCCTTATAGTTTTGAGAAGAAGATATTTGAAAAAAATCAAAAAACAAATTTTCAATATATCTTAATTATCTCCCCTTGAAAGAGGGTGTGGCCCTTCATTTGAACAAACTTGAATCCCCTTCACCTATTGATGCTTTGTGACAAGTTTGGTTGAAATCTCCCCAGTGGTTTTTAAGAACAAGATGAAAATGAGAAAAGTTTACAACAACGCCAACCACAACGCCAACGCCGAAAGACAACGGACAAATTTTGATCAGAAAAGCTCACTTGAGCTTTTAGCTCGGGTGAGCTAAATAGCACATGCCATAATAATGAATGCACATGCCATAATGATAACTCCACGTCACATAATGATGATTGCATATCACATAATGCCATATGCCCATCACATAATGCAAGATGCACATGCCATGATAATAAATGCACATCACATAAGTACACCACATAAAGATAAAGCACAGCACACCACCTTATGATACAAGGACACCACATAACTAACACTACTGGCTCTAAAAACCCCTGTCCGTATGAAAATCCCCTGTCTTCCCCTGTCATCCCCTGTGTTTTCACTGCCATCCCCTGTACATCCCCTGTGTGCCACTGTACAGAGCCCCTGTATACCCTGTCATCCCCTGTGCGCCACTGTACACAACCCCTGTGTGCCACTGTAAGCCCCTCTCACCCCCTGTACGCCCCTGTCATCCCATGTAAGCCACTGTATACCCCTGTGCATGCCCCTGACATCCCCTGTACTGTTTTTTACTGTTCGCTAAGTAAATGAAAAGCTTTTAATTAATTCGGATTTTTAAAAATTTATATTAAGCATTCATGTTTTAGACGGTGCTTGTTTTTCTTTGCATTTCATAGAGGGCAATATTACAAACGTAAATAATTTTGTCTCAACATTGACACAAATCAAGATATACTTGTATACCGATAAACCGCTTTTTTTATTACATGCATTAAGTTTATACAAATGACCGTGTTCTGTAATTTGTATAAAAAAAAAAGAAAGAAAGAAAAATAAGTGGAGGAGTGCGTGAAATCTGCAATGTTCTGTGCCCTGTATAACATGATCAGCACGTGCAGATAACCACACACCGATCGAAATGATGAAATGATATATTTTGAATGTTTTGACCAGTGTAATGATGCATAGAATTAAACAGCCTTAATGAAGTTCATGTAAATCGCTGATAATTGCTGTCAGTATTGTTTTTTTATAAATCATGAGAGAGAGAGAAAGAGAGAGAGAGAGTTGATTTTTTTCGGAAAGGGGGATTAGACCGGTCCATTGACACTTTTAACTTCTATCAGCTAGTGTGCATTTTCCAGTTGAGTTATCTATATGCATTATTCTATAGAATTGTCCTCATGCATATACACTGTAGAGCAATGATACCGTTAATGGATGATTTAATGCGTGACTGTATGCAAATGCCGGTAACGGGGTACCATTTAATTATACACACATGTATTATCTTAAACAATGGTCTGGGTTTCGGATCAGAAAAATATCAGGCATTTATTTAAATTTTATTTCATTTGAAAAATGAAAAATATAAAAGAGCAATATACAGTTTTAATTCATATCACTGTGCCAAATAATGTTCTGAATTTAAAGCTCTTCAATCATTTCATGTTTGAAATTCTCAGAACTGAAAAATTGAAATTTTCAATTTCTTGTTTCTTTACTTGGCAGACTGGGAAAAAAGTTCATTAGGTGTGTTTGAACAACATATTGCATTATTGTGTAGCATTATCGAGCATCCAGACCTGAGAACGTGTGTGTATATACAAGTACACGTGTGTCTGTCACCTCATTGCTATTAATCTCGCTGCCGTGCACTGCAAATTGGCAAGAAGGGCTGTATACAGTATATAGCTATTATATAATCACTGACCGACCATTCAGATCTGAGGAACTGTGTGTATATATACGTGTACACGTGTGTCTATCATCTCTTGCTACCGTGAACTGCAAATTGTCAAGAAGGGCTGTGTACAGTAGCTATTATATAATCACTGACCGAGTGAAATAATGTCAACATCTTCTCCTTTGAAAACTGTAGCTTCAATCAGCTAGTTGTTAAGCATGTGTCTTCAAGTATTTTGATCAATTGATCTGGTCTAGTATAAAACATTGATGTATTAAAAATCAATATGACAGCTCTAAGTTAATCTAAATAATTATAGAAAATTGGTTATGAAAATTAATTAGGATTGCATGTTTACATATTAGGAAATTAATTCCCGATTAAACTATTAGTAACTTTTCATTAAAAATCAATGCAATCTCTCTCTCTCTCTCTCTCTCTCTCTTTCTCTCTCTCTCTCTCTCTCTCTCTCTCTCTCTCTCTCTCTCTCTCTCTCTCTCTCTCTCTCTGTATAAACTCCTTAGGCTACATGTAAAGAACACACTAGTTCTACATTTACATGTATGTTGTGTATGTTCTGACCAGGGCTGCGGAATGATAAAGAATAGGTAATAAAAATTAGGATTGCATTTTTACTAGGAAATTAATTTCAGGGTAAACTATATAATTAATAAATTTAATTCAAAATCAATGCAAACTCTCTCTTTCTCTCTCTCTCTTTCTTTCTCTCTCTCTCTCTCCAATTAGCCGGTCAGAAACGTATTGAACAAACATAATGAAATAATTTCTTAGGCAAATTTATATAAGCTATTGAAGCTTTATTTTGCTATGCACGGGAAATTAATAAAGGTATAACAAAGAACTTGGTTAGAAAAAAGAAGAAAGGTGTACTCTATCGTTACATAGCTGATTATAAATTCTATATTCTGACTGATTTATTGGTTTTAGTTCGCTCCTATATGTTTAGATATATACAAAATTAAAAACCATGTGCCGCGCTTGATCTTAGTCTCTAGTGTGTTGTTTATTACCAAGAATCATATGATTCAAAGGCTTAAGATATTCATAAGTAAAGTGTACATATATCTGTAGACAATTCAAAAAAAAGAATAATTCACTCTAGGTTGTATTCTTATGTCTTTTTTTTCAAACATTAGGGAGTAGCGATGTTCCCGAGCTCCAAAGGACAACATGCACTGAGGCTTGAACACCTAATATAAAAAATAATTCCCGCCTTCACCTGAGGTTTACCACCCGGTGAATCTCAAATCTTTTTTTGTTAGCATGATTATTAAAGTATCAATAAATTATCAACTAAAACATGTGATTTCTAAAATTACGATAACAGTGTGTCTTGTGATTCGGCGCTGTTGAGTGCAAATATAGCTCAAAATATAACACATGTGATTTCAATAGCTGAATTAAGAAAATGATATTAAAAAAAAAGTCAAAAGCCGTACAGGGGATGTCAGGGGCATGCACAGGGGTATACAGTGGCTTACAGGGGATAACAGGGGCGTACAGGGGGTGACAGGGGCTTACAGTGGCACACAGGGGGATGTGTACAGGGGCGCACAGGGGATGACAGGGTACACAGGGGTTCTGTACAGTGGCACACAGGGGATGTACAGGGGATGACAGTGAAAACACAGGGGGTGACAGGGGAAGACAGGGGATTTTCATACGGACAGGGGTTTTTAGAGCCAGTAGTGTAATAATGCACGGTACATAATGATATTAGCACGTAATGAATTTAGTTTTGCCATAATAAGACACTCTAGGCGTTCCATAGAAAAGTATGTACTGTGTATAATACTCCTAAAATCTATGTGCCTAATTGTTGTCCCTTATTTAACTGTGTAAATATGTTTAAGTTATTAAGCTGACGTAGAGGGATGTGCAGTCAAATAATTTATATGGATGGTAAAATTTGCATGTAACTTGTCAATTGTTCTATTTGTAGCAGTCTCTTTGGTATTAACCCCCCCCCCCCCTTCACTACACAGGTGAAGTCGCTTGTGACTAGTGGTAACCCCTCGACCCCCAGAAGGTGGCAAAAGTTCAGCTAGAGCCGAGTTCGTTGCAAGCAACGAGGGGGTCTTCCGTTACAGCTTCAAGTCAAGAAAGGATTGTCAATCAGTCTTTATAAAACCCCTCTCTTCTCCTTACACTTGCCAGGGACTTACATATATTGATAAGAGATCTTTCCAAACTACCTTAACTTATGACCAATCAGGGCTTTAGAAAATCAATTTGAACTCTTGAAAATTAGTCCATGCGTATTTTCTATGCATAAATTTAACTCCCAGACTGCAGAGCATTGAAGAGTTAGATTTCACGTAAAACAGATAAAGGGATGTCTGTGATAAGTTGGGTATATATTTAGACAAGAAAAGTATTGACTGCGACTTTATTACGCACAGGGAGCTATTGCCCAAAAGCAAAAAGAAAGCGGGTATGCACGTCTTCATGTGAAGTTTTTAACTCCCATGTTATGCAATATCCAAACAATACTATATTACAGTTAGATTTATAAGATAATGAAAAACAACTTTTCCAGCGACATCATTATCGTAGCATGTATCGTTTTTTAGTTATACAGCAAAGACTTTCCAGGTGCCAAGATCCCTTATTTAAGCGGCAAGCCCCCTTTATCTGGTCTCAAATGAAAGCCCTTTAATTTAAAAACAACTTTTTTCTATATGCATTTAGAAAATAATTCAAACTAAAACGTTACGAAGCAAAAACATGAGTAACAATTAGCAAAATTTTTAAAATTTAGATATCGATTATATACTTCAAGAGGTACAATTGAAAAAAAAATACAAAAATCAGAGAAAAACATTCAAAGTGTCAATTTTAAAGATTTCTAACTTTAGATGATTTGCTGTGGACCATTTCGGAGCCTTGGCCGGAAACAAATGCGTCTTAAATTTTGAATAAAAGGGGAATAACTCGAACCCGGAAGTTACTATTTCTCATCTTTTCGTGACTTAAAAACTAAATCTAGTTTACAATACACCTTGAAAATTTGAATGAAATCGGATGACAAACAAAACAGTTATTAAAGTTTTAAAAAACGTCTAGAAGAAGAATAACAAAAACGAACAATTACCATCAGAATCAATAAAAGGTCTTCCGTTCGAAACTGAAGACCTTAATAAATGTGTTTTGAACCATGTTTTGCTTGGTTAAATCACTCACATGAATACCAAAGTTAACAGTGAATAGTTTGAAAGGGTAAGATACCTTCTCTAGGTTGCTTGGTTTCCTGGGTTCCACTGTTTTGCAGTGTCAGTTTGTCTTGAGCAGTCAAACGCTTCTTCGCTCTCTTTGCTTGTGTTGAAGGCACAGCTCCTCCTGAAGACTTGCGCTTACGAAGCATTTCTTTGAAATGTTTACAATAGAACAAAAACGAACCCGTTAGATCATTTGACGTGAAATTAGAGGACGTCTGGAAAGTACATGTAAAAGTTATTTGTATCTTATTTATAAGTATAACGTTTTAAATAGATTATCAATAGTGTTGGAAAAATGAATACATTTATAATGTGTTGACTTTGGCAATTTGTTGCCGTGTTATTATTATAAAACTTTTATAATATAATTTAAAAGACTAATAGTATACTTGATACGGCCAAAAATCTGCCCCTGTCGCAACCACTATTGAAAAAAGAATTAGTGGTTGCGAATGTCATTTTAATGTCATCATAAGAAGCACTTTGCAACCACTATTCAATATATGGCCTTACTGAAATAATCCTTTCAATAGAAGTTGGGAATGATTTCATATATTAAATTAACTTTGCAACCTATATGTAAACAAAAGTGGTAAGAAAGACGATGTTAATAACTTTGTATTTGTTTGAAAAAGATGTTAGAATGAAAGAAATAGACTTGATTAACGACCTATTCAAAATACACATTTTTGGTATCATAGATTAGCATTTTATACTAGTGGATAATAAAATTTTGATAATGACACCTTTATCACAATTTCAATTCTCTGCATAAACTTACCGATATAATAAGTTCTTGCAGATTTATTAATGTATAATATGTGTGTCATTGTCTCATTCTATAGATTATGACAATTGTAAATAATTTGTAATAGGGAGATTACCTAGTCATTTTTACATGTAGATAATGAAAAACAATTGTTGGTACATTGATTGTATTAGCTCGTAATAATATTAACTTATGCACCATCACCCTGAATTTTATAATTTAATAAGATTTGTTTTAAGCTAATTACAAAGTAAAAAAAAGCTAGCTGTTTTCATGAACATTCATGAACATTGTTTATTCAATTTAGAATTTTACAAACTCGATGGGGTCGAAGAGCAAAAATATGAGACCCTCAACACCGTTAAAAGTACCCCAGTAACTGAAGTTGACACTTTTGCCAAGTGCAGTGCAGTGCTTCTACAAGAAAGCGGGCAGTGATCCCGGAGTTTGCATTAGCAGATCATAATCTCAGTGTTTAGAATTTGAAGACCAATCGGAAAGGATACACGAAGATTAACAATTAACATTAGATTTTACGGTGCTAGAGAATTCGTCTGGAACTGCATCCGTCGTGTGCAGCACGAACGTGGGGAAGGAAATGTTGGCGAATACGGAACATATATAAGGTTGTGGCCCGCTGTGGGCCGTAAGGTAAAACGGAGGATAGTATTGCCGTATTCCCGAAGGTCCACCAGTTTACAGTTCCAGTGAAATAAACAGGCAATTGATGCAGGGTTCCACATTTATTGGACGAGACTCAACGATGGAAACATTATAGCAATTTAACAGACAGACATGTAACAAACAAGTCGGATATGACCAGTAGTGGCCTCCGGACTCAAGATTCTGGGCGAATCGGACGTGGCCGAGGCTGACTGCCGTATTCCAGACTGTCGATTGACAATTGTACAAAACTATACATAAGAATCTGAACAATGAGTATAGGTGATGCCATAAGTAAGCTGAGTGAAAGGTTCACAGATATGGAATATTTAATAAACTCAATGAGTCTTTGATGTCCAAGAAATGAAAAACTGATAATTGCACAATATTGTTTTAAGGGATTAGCAGTCCTTGAGACTTGGCACTCTGTCTCTTTGAAACCGCATACAGAGTCCGAAAAGTGTCAATCACTAAAAAAATAAGTGACTTTGTAAGAAATAAACTGTGAGAAAATATTACAAAGCAGACGTTAAAGGGACTTGGACACGATTTGAGATTAAAAATTTTATTTTTATTTTTTTTATGTATAAAATGGTTCACTTGTGCATTTTAAATGATTGACCAAAATATTAAATGTTAAAGTAAAGTTACAAGCGAGATACAGAGGTAAGAATTGATAGTTATTTAAACAAAGCTCGAGTCTTATAGTTGTTTACAAAAAATGTAATGTAGAATTTTACCATTTCTTAGACAAAATGACATGCAAATTTTTTAAAAACTACTTCAATATCTTCATAAATACTATTATCAACAAAACAAAGTTACATTTGATTAAACCTTACACCATCACAATACATATATGTGAAAAATGACAATATTCGAGATTTGTTTACAAAACAAAGAATTATGAACTCTGTAACTTGCTTATAACTTGATATTTGAGTTTCAAATTTTGACATAGTATTATAAACTTCTATATTTTTTAGTATAAACATTGAAAATGGAATAACAAAATTTGAAAATGTTTAGTTAAATCGTGTCCAAGTCCCTTTAATTTTAAAAGTTAAGTCCAAAATAAAGTTAAAACTGAACAGTGAATTTTGCACGGGATGATATCAAATTTGATTTTTTTCTCCTTTTAATCGGCTTGTACAATTAATTTTTAACGAAATAACACTTTTAAAAGGCTAATTAATAGTTTTGGTGCAGTTTCTTATTATTAAGATCTTCCGTTTCCAACGGAAGACCTTATTGTTTTCGTACTGTTTCTTATTGAGGTCTTCCGTTTCTAGCGGAAGACCTTATTGTATCCATACTGTTTATTATAATTCTTTTCCCAAAATTTTATGCACGCAATATCTTGAAAATTAATCGACCGATCTCAACAATGTTTTCTCAGGTGATGGGACATTATCTGAATTTTATATATCATTGATTGTTTTGTTGTTGGCACTTCCGGTCTTGATTAAAGGCCGATTTTCTAATTTTTAACGTATTTTGTGCAGAGCTGATCTCAGAAACTATCAGAGATATGACTATGACTATGACATTTTAGAAAAGGTAGGCTATAGATTGAAGTTGTGCACTATTATTGTATTTTACGCCAGTGGTGCAATTTTTTTTACCTCGCCTAGGCTCGAAAATTGGGTACGAATTTTCATAAAAAAATTTGCATATGTTTTTATCTGTATCTTTTTACAAGTTGATATTTTGTTAAAACATATATAACAAAAGTGGTAAAAAATTAAATGTTCTTTCCAACAAAATCAAAAAAAGGGCTGGCCTTTTTATTTAGGGGCCAAGCGACTCGTAAAGTCTATTACGAATAACTTAAAAACGATAAAGATTTTGTGATGCATTATAGAAGCAAAGTTGTTGATCGTAACAATATATATCAGGAAAAATCGTTGCAACGCCCAGTTATTACGTAATAAGGGATTTGTACGTGCCAAAGTACTTAAACTTTGACGCAATATATCTAGAGAGGGAGACATATTTTGTTATGCATTGTAGAAGAGAAAATGCTTGCATTGATGATTCTTATCAATTCCACAATTTCTCAGAGATGGCTCAATAGTTTTTTTGTAAATTTTCAGGAGTGATAGAAAAAAATATTATCTCGAGTATCAATTTTTCATTTTTTTTAAAGTTCATTTCCTGTCGTCCACTTCCTGGTCATCAACAGAAAGAGTGTGACATTGAGATCTGAAAAATGATAAGGACTTGAGCCTTCATACTAAGTAGGATTATAGACCTATAGTTGTATATGTCATTTAATTATTTTGTTTTATTTGTCATAACTTTCGATCGTCACCGGGAGCACTTCAAAAAAAAATCTTTTGCATTTAATTTGTTTTATATAGAATTGAAATACAGGTAATAATCCTAACATATGTCATCTATCCGATGTTAAATTAAAAAAAAATCTACTTCCGGTGAGATATCTCAAATATCTCAGAAAGCGTTTTTTGAATAAATGTTTTACCCACGAGATCTCAGAAAGTCAAAAGATCAATACACGAAACTTAAATAGATAAAAACCATTCGATAGAAAATGCATATAATCGCTTTTATTTTGTCAACCGTCACTTCCAGTCCCCACCGCAAGGGTTCAAACAAATCAAGCTGTTTGAAAATAAGACATAATCGTTACGAGTAACGAAATCTAGTATGTTTCTCTAATTTTACTAAAAGGGGAATAATTCGAAGCTGGATAGGAAATTCAATCGATAGAATACATAATGTCAACATCGCAAGGCATGTTATCATATCTTAAATACTCAAAACAATCGGTGTATAAACGAGCAAAATATTAAGATAAAAAAAGAAGATTCAAATCAGACTTTTTTTCAGAATAATAGTAAGGTTGTACGATTAAATTGGGAGGATTTTATTACCAGACCAGTAGGCTTTGAAATGCAAATACACTATCCATGATACAAAATGTTTAAATGGGCATGGTCACGATTTTGGTCAATTTTTTTTTACTGTTTTTATCATTATTAATGCTTTAGGATTGCATTTCTAATGATAAATTGAAATTTGAGAGTCAGTCCCAGATTTACAAGCAAGATGCATGGCTCACAATTCTTTGTCTTGTAAACAAGGCTCGTGTCCTGTTTTTGTTTACATAGGTTCAATATATCGGTATAAAATCTTTTTTCAATCTGATTTGTCTATCTTATTATTCATTTCAAGCATAAATAACAGTCCCTAACAATTAACATATTTATGTTGGGTCTAAAACTGGAATCTTCACTTCAACATTCAAAATGTAATCAAAAGCACTGTTTACATAACAAAGAATTGTAAGCTCTGTAACTATCCAATAACTCACCAAATGACTCTCAAATGCAAAGTTTGGTTGCCTATTAGAATTGCCTCACTGAAGCATTGTTAACATTAAAATCGGGAGAAAAAAATGTTGATCAAAAATCGGAACCATGCCCCTTTAAAGACCTGGAAGGGCTAATGGCATTGAAAAGTATGGAACACCTAAATTGTCTAATCATAGCAAAATTAAATTCGTTAAGTGCTTATATCATTATGTAGTGTGCTTTAATCGTTCAGTGGTGTCCTTCGTCAATTATGTGATAGGCATTCATTATTATGGCATGTGCATTCATTATCAAGTATTGCATATTTAGCCATGTGTGATCTGCATTTGGCATTATGTGTCTTTACATAATGTGTTTAGCATCATTATGTGACATGGTTTTTTCTTTAAGCGATGAATGTTTTTGTTCATCACGTCATGTTCAAACATCTTTATGTTACATGTATGTACAAACTCTATTATGTGGTGTACAAACTTCTTATGATAAAGAACAAAGTCACGTGACAATTTTTAAAATTAACAGTTGGCTGACGTAGATCCAGCGGCAAAATTCAAAACTGATATTTATCTTCCTAATTTGTTTACAAACTTTACGGGTGCAAACGTAAATGGGCTAACGATGCAAAACTCTTACTGACACATACTTTTTTTTAAGAAAGTGGATCTCATCTGCCACGCACTTTAAATCACTTGCTTCGACAACATATGGCGGATTTGCAGATTAAATATAAAACGTAAAAATTAAAATAAATAGACAAATCATGAACCTCGTATCACACTGCCGAAACACTATTGCTGTTGTACAGCTAAATCTAATGAGCGAGGAAGTGAGCATATCTCTCAAATCCTTATTGACATAGTCGGCATTTAAGAGCAAAAAGCACTGCTGTCTTTGTCTTAAATATCTGTCTTTTTTTTTACATGAGTCCCGGATTGTCTTAAAGCCGGACTTCATTTGTCCCATATCCAAAATGCCCGTGTTATATGACGGGCGCAAAACGGAAAATTGGCGAATGATGTAAACGGTGTAATACAAACATGAAGACAAATATTTTTGTAGTATAACCATGGTAAGAGATTAGAAATTACAAAAGACACTTTTCTTTATTAGCTGTGCCAAAGTTCCTTTTTAGGTTTATTTATTATTATATATTTATAGGTTTTCAATACAAAGATAAGACTGCAGCATCGGGCATATAACTGCATGACTTATGATTTGCATGTACTTCTAACCTAACATTTTAAAAAAAAAATACAACTATATTGTATTCTTAGGGACCATGATTTGAACAATCATTAACCTACACTATCGGAAGATGACTTAATTCCAATTAGAGCTTTTCTGACCAAATAGTTTTGGAGAAACAGATTTTTAAAGATTTCTCTATATATTCCTATGTAAAAATTTGATTGCCCAATCCTACCCTTTGGGGACCACGATTTGAACAAACTTGAGTCTATACTATTTGAGGATGCCTCAACACAAGTTTAAGCTTTTCTGTCCAAATAGTTTTTGAGAATAAGATTTTTAAAGACTTTCTCTATACACTCCTATGTAAAAATCCATCCCCCATTGTGGCCCCATCCTACCCCCGGGGACCAAGATTTGAACAAACTGGAATCAACACTACCTAAGGATGCTTTAGTACATATTACAGCTTTTCTGGCCTTATAGTTTTGAGAAGAAGATATTTGAAAAAAATCAAAAAACAAATTTTCAATATATCTTAATTATCTCCCCTTGAAAGAGGGTGTGGCCCTTCATTTGAACAACATACACCACATAAAGATAAAGCACAGCACACCACCTTATGATACAAGGACACCACATAACTAACACTACTGGCTCTAAAAACCCCTGTCCGTATGAAAATCCCCTGTCTTCCCCTGTCACCCCCTGTGTTTTCACTGCCATCCCCTGTACATCCCCTGTGTGCCACTGTACAGAGCCCCTGTATACCCTGTCATCCCCTGTGCGCCACTGTACACAACCCCTGTGTGCCACTGTAAGCCCCTGTCACCCCCTGTACGCCCCTGTCATCCCCTGTAAGCCACTGTATACCCCTGTGCATGCCCCTGACATCCCCTGTACTGTTTTTTACTGTTCGCTAAGTAAATAAAAAGCTGTTAATTAATTCGGATTTTTAAAAATTTATATTAAGCATTCATGTTTTAGACGGTGCTTGTTTTTCTTTGCATTTCATAGAGGGCAATATTACAAACGTAAATAATTTTGTCTCAACATTGACACAAATCAAGATATACTTGTATACCGATAAACCGCTTTTTTTATTACATGCATTAAGTTTATACAAATGACCGTGTTCTGTAATTTGTATAAAAAAAAAGAAAGAAAGAAAAATAAGTGGAGGAGTGCGTGAAATCTGCAATGTTCTGTGCCCTGTATAACATGATCAGCACGTGCAGATAACCACACACCGATCGAAATGATGAAATGATATATTTTGAATGTTTTGACCAGTGTAATGATGCATAGAATTAAACAGCCTTAATGAAGTTCATGTAAATCGCTGATAATTGCTGTCAGTATTGTTTTTTTTATAAATCATGAGAGAGAGAGAAAGAGAGAGAGAGAGAGAGTTGATTTTTTTCGGAAAGGGGGATTAGACCGGTCCATTGACACTTTTAACTTCTATCAGCTAGTGTGCATTTTCCAGTTGAGTTATCTATATGCATTATTCTATAGAATTGTCCTCATGCATATACACTGTAGAGCAATGATACCGTTAATGGATGATTTAATGCGTGACTGTATGCAAATGCCGGTAACGGGGTACCATTTAATTATACACACATGTATTATCTTAAACAATGGTCTGGGTTTCGGATCAGAAAAATATCAGGCATTTATTTAAATTTTATTTCATTTGAAAAATGAAAAATATAAAAGAGCAATATACAGTTTTAATTAATATCACTGTGCCAAATAATGTTCTGAATTTAAAGCTCTTCAATCATTTCATGTTTGAAATTCTCAGAACTGAAAAATTGAAATTTTCAATTTCTTGTTTCTTTACTTGGCAGACTGGGAAAAAAGTTCATAAGGTGTGTTTGAACAACATATTGCATTATTGTGTAGCATTATCGAGCATCCAGACCTGAGAACGTGTGTGTATATACAAGTACACGTGTGTCTGTCACCTCATTGTTATTAATCTCGCTGCCGTGCACTGCAAATTGGCAAGAAGGGCTGTATACAGTATATAGCTATTATATAATCACTGACCGACCATTCAGATCTGAGGAACTGTGTGTATATATACGTGTACACGTGTGTCTATCATCTCTTGCTACCGTGAACTGCAAATTGTCAAGAAGGGCTGTGTACAGTAGCTATTATATAATCACTGACCGAGTGAAATAATGTCAACATCTTCTCCTTTGAAAACTGTAGCTTCAATCAGCTAGTTGTTAAGCATGTGTCTTCAAGTATTTTGATCAATTGATCTGGTCTAGTATAAAACATTGATGTATTAAAAATCAATATGACAGCTCTAAGTTAATCTAAATAATTATAGAAAATTGGTTATGAAAATTAATTAGGATTGCATGTTTACATATTAGGAAATTAATTCCCGATTAAACTATTAGTAACTTTTCATTAAAAATCAATGCAATCTCTCTCTCTCTCTCTCTCTCTCTCTCTCTCTCTCTCTCTCTCTCTCTCTCTCTGTATAAACTCCTTAGGCTACATGTAAAGAACACACTAGTTCTACATTTACATGTATGTTGTGTATGTTCTGACCAGGGCTGCGGAATGATAAAGAATAGGTAATAAAAATTAGGATTGCATTTTTACTAGGAAATTAATTCCAGGGTAAACTATATAATTAATAAATTTAATTCAAAATCAATGCAAACTCTCTCTTTCTCTCTCTCTCTCTCTTTCTTTCTCTCTCTCTCCAATTAGCCGGTCAGAAACGTATTGAACAAACATAATGAACTAATTTCTTAGGCAAATTTATATAAGCTATTGAAGCTTTATTTTGCTATGCACGGGAAATTAATAAAGGTATAACAAAGAACTTGGTTAGAAAAAAGAAGAAAGGTGTACTCTATCGTTACATAGCTGATTATAAATTCTATATTCTGACTGATTTATTGGTTTTAGTTCGCTCCTATATGTTTAGATATATACAAAATTAAAAACCATGTGCCGCTCTTGATCTTAGTCTCTAGTGTGTTGTTTATTACCAAGAATCATATGATTCAAAGGCTTAAGATATTCATAAGTAAAGTGTACATATATCTGTAGACAATTCAAAAAAATGAATAATTCACTCTAGGTTGTATTCTTATGTCTTTTTTTCGAACATTAGGGAGTAGCGATGTTCCCGAGCTCCAAAGGACAACATGCACTGAGGCTTGAACACCTAATATAAAAAATAATTCCCGCCTTCACCTGAGGTTTACCACCAGGTGAATCTCAAATCTTTTTTTGTTAGCATGATTATTAAAGTATCAATAAATTATCAACTAAAACATGTGATTTCTAAAATTACGATAACAGTGTGTCTTGTGATTCGGCGCTGTTGAGTGCAAATATAGCTCAAAATATGACACATGTGATTTCAATAGCTGAATTAAGAAAATGATATTAAAAAAAAAAGTCAAAAGCCGTACAGGGGATGTCAGGGGCATGCACAGGGGTATACAGTGGCTTACAGGGGAT